>NW_027601531.1:27500-123526 GCF_053455715.1 Rhinoraja longicauda | reverse complement strand
ACATCCTCCTACATCCTCCTGTGCTCCAAGGGACCAGAGTCCCATCATTGCCCCAACCTCCCTCTCCCTGTAACTCCACACCCTCTAGACCAGGCAACATCCTCCTACATCCTCCTGTGCTCCAAGGACCAGAGTCCCATCATTGCCCCAACCTCTCTCTCCCTGTAACTCACACCCTCTAGACCAGGCAACATCCTCGTGGACCTTCTCTGTGCTCCAAGGACCAGAGTCCCATCATTGCCCCAACCTCTCTCTCCCTGTAACTCCACACCCTCGAGTCCAGGCAACATCCTCGTGAATCTTCTCTGCTCCTTTCCATCTTAACGACAGCAGTGTGATCAAAACTCCAAGTGCAGCCTCACCAATGTCTTGTACAACTGTATTGGTGACCAGGGGCGGCACGTTGGTGCAGCGGGTGGAGCTGCTGCCTCCTGGCCCCAGAGACCCGGGTTCCATCCCGACCGCGGGCGCTGTCTGTCTGTGCGGAGTTTGTTTGTGCGTACGTTCTCTTCCCCGTGACCCGCGTGGGTTTTCTCCGGGTGCTCCGGTTTCCCCCCAAACTCCAAACACCTGTGAGTTTGTAGGTCAATGGGCCTCGGTGCGAATTGTCCCTAGTTTGTGTTGGGCCTTGTTAATGTGCGGGGATCGCTGATGGGTGCTGGTGCGGTGGGTGCTGATGGGTGCTCAGGGTAGACAGGGGCATGTTGGCCGGTGTGGGCAGGTGGGACTAGTGTAGATGGGGCATGTTGGTCGGTGTGGGACTAGTGTAGATGGGGCATGTTGGTCGGTGTGGGCGGGTGGGACTGGTGTAGATGGGGCATGTTGGTCGGTGTGGGCAGATGGGACTAGTGTAGATGGGGCATGTTGGTCGGTGTGGGCAGGTGGGACTAGTGTAGATGGGGCATGTTGGTCGGTGTGGGCAGGTGGGACTAGTGTAGATGGGGCATGTTGGTCGGTGTGGGCAGGTGGGACTAATGTAGATGGGGCATGTTGGTCGGTGTGGGCAGGTGGGACTAGTGTAGATGGGGCATGTTGGTCGGTGTGGGACCAGTGTAGATGGGGCATGTTGGTTGGTGTGGGCAGGTGGGACTAGTGTAGATGGGGCATGTTGGTCGGTGTGGGCAGGTGGGACTAGTGTAGATGGGGCATGTTGGTCGGTGTGGGCAGGTGGGACTAGTGTAGATGGGACATGTTGGCCGGTGTGGGCAGGTGGGACTAGTGTAGATGGGGCATGTTGGTCGGTGTGGGCAGGTGGGACTGGTGTAGATGGGGCATGTTGGTCGGTGTGGGACTGGTGTAGATGGGGCATGTTGGTCGGTGTGGGCAGGTGGGACTAATGTAGATGGGGCATGTTGGCCGGTGTGGGCAGGTGGGACTAGTGTAGATGGGGCATGTTGGTCGGTGTGGGCAGGTGGGACTGGTGTAGATGGGGCATGTTGGTCGGTGTGGGACCAGTGTAGATGGGGCATGTTGGTCGGTGTGGGCAGGTGGGACTAGTGTAGATGGGGCATGTTGGTCGGTGTGGGACTAGTGTAGATGGGGCATGTTGGCCGGTGTGGGCAGGTGGGACTAGTGTAGATGGGGCATGTTGGGCGGTGTGGGCAGGTGGGACTAGTGTAGATGGGGCATGTTGGCCGGTGTGGGCAGGTGGGACTAGTGTAGATGGGGCATGTTGGCCGGTGTGGGCAGGTGGGACTAGTGTAGATGGGGCATGTTGGTCGGTGTGGGCGGTGTGGGACTAGTGTAGATGGGGCATGTTGGTCGGTGTGGGCAGGTGGGACTAGTGTAGATGGGGCATGTTGGGCGGGTGTGGGCAGGTGGGACTAGTGTAGATGGGGCATGTTGGTCGGTGTGGGACTAGTGTAGATGGGGCATGTTGGTCGGTGTGGGTGGGTGGGACTAGTGTAGATGGGGCATGTTGGGCGGTGTGGGCAGGTGGGGACTAGTGTAGATGGGGCATGTTGACCAGTGTGGGTGGGTGGGACTAATGTAGATGGGGCATGTTGGTCGGTGTGGGTGGGTGGGACTAATGTAGATGGGGCATGTTGGTCGGTGTGGGTGGGTGGGACTAATGTAGATGGGGCATGTTGGTCGGTGTGGGCAGGTGGGACTAGTGTAGATGGGGCATGTTGGTCGGTGTGGGACTAGTGTAGATGGGGCATGTTGGTCGGTGTGGGACTAGTGTAGATGGGGCATGTTGGTCGGTGTGGGACTAGTGTAGATGGGGCATGTTGGTCGGTGTGGGACTAGTGTAGATGGGGCATGTTGGTCGGTGTGGGCAGGTGGGACTAGTGTAGATGGGGCATGTTGGTCGGTGTGGGCAAGTTGGGCCTGTTTCCTTGCTGCGTGACTTTGTGACTCTCTGAACTTCCAAGAGTAACATTTTCCTTTCTCTGGGTCATTCTTTGTTAATAAAGAAAGTTGCCCTTTCCTGTTAAATGCCCTCAGTAAAGTCTAGTCGGAGGGAGCCCACCTGCTTCAGCCTCGATGAATTAAGAAAACTCATCACTGTTCACATCTGGGGCGGTTAGAATTGGCCAGAACATTCCCTCCACCCTGACCCTGGACACCGGAGCACCTGGACAAAATCTCTGGTCACAGAGAGAGCAACAAACTGTACAGACGGCACCAGAGATCAAGATCTAACCGAGGTCTCTCTCTGCTCCTGTAAGACAGCAACTCTACCACTGAGCCACACATAGTTTAGTTGGTCTTTATCTATTTTGTTTAGTACAATGTGAAGAAAGGTCCTGACCTGAAACGTCTCGGGGCTTTTACAAACGTTGGCATCTGGGCGATGGGTGCATTACGGGGAAAGGAGGCGGGTCACAGAGCAACGAAGAACCATTTTACATTAAAGAGCAGAACTATATCTAATTTGTGGACAACTCTCCCAATGTGCAATGAATTCATGAACAGGTCGCTCCAATCTGTGGTCAACACTCCCACCGTGTGGTGATCCGCTGCACTGCAGGGCCCGTCCAATCTGTGGTCAACACTCCCACCGTGTGGTGATCCGCTGCACTGCAGGGCCGGCCAATCTGGTCAACACTGCCACCGTGTGGTGTAGGATAATAACTGCAGATGCTGGTACAAATCGAAGGTATCACAAAATGCTGGAGTAACTCAGCAGGTTACCTCTTCCCACCTGTTCCAGCTTCCCCTGCCCTACTCCATGTGTGTGAAATGTCCTCTGTGCATTTATGTTCAGGTAGATGGCACCAGACTTTGCTCCCACCTGTTCCAGCTTTCCCTGCCCTACTCCATGTGTGTGAAGGGTCTGGACCTGGAACGACCTCTGTGCATTTATGTTCAGGTAGATGACACCTGACTAGCTGAGAACCTCAGGGGGGGACACGGGGGGGGGGGGGGGACACACGGGGGGGGGGAGACACCTGGGGGAGGGGGGGGGAGACACGGGGGGGGGAGACACGGGGGGGGGAGGGAGACACGGGGGGGGGAGACACGGGGGGGGAACGGATGAGGGGAGACACTGGGGGGAGAGACACGGGGGGGAGGGGGAGGGGAGACACCGGGGGGAGGGGGGGAGACACGGAGGGGGGGGACGACGGGTGGGGGGAGACACTGGGGGGGGGAGAGACACGGGGGGAGGGGGAGGGGAGACACTGGGGGAGACGGGGAGACACGGGGGGGGGGGGGGGGAGACACGAGGGGGGGGAGAGACACGGGGGGACGACGACACGGGGGGGACACGGGGGGGGACATGGGAACGTGGGGGTGGGGGGCAGCTGGTCCACTCTGTGCGTCTACCCGATCTATTCCCCTCGTGGTGTTGTACACCTCTATAAGATCCCACCTCATCCTCCTGTGCTCCAGGGAGTAGAGAGTCCCAGCCTGAACACCTCTCCCTGTCGCTCACACCCTCTAGACCAGGCAACATCCTCGTCCAACTCAGTATCCCGTACCTGCCTTCTCTCCATACCCCCTGATCCCTTTAGCCACAAGGGCCACATCTAACTCCCTCTTAAATATAGCCAATGAACTGGCCTCAACTACCTTCTGTGGCAAAGAATTCCACAGACTCACCACTCTCTGTGTGAAGAAATGTTTTCTCATCTCGGTCCTAAATGACTTCCCCCTTATCCTTAAGCTGTGACCCCTGGTTCTGGACTCCCCCAACATCGGGAACAATCTTCCCGCATCTAGCCTCTCCAACCCCTTAAGAATTTTATATGTTTCTGTAAGATCCCCCCTCAGTCTTCTAAATTCCAGCGAGTACAAGCCAGTCTATCCAGTCTTTCCTCATATGTAAGTCCCGCCATCCCAGGGATCAATCTGGTGAACCTTCTCTGTACTCCCTCTAAGGCAAGAACGTCTTTCCTCAGGTTAGGAGACCAAAACTGTACGCAATACTCCAGGTGCGGTCTCACCAAGGCCCTGTACAAATGTCTTGCTCCTAGAGTAGAACCTCCCTGCTCCTAAACTCAAATCCTCTTGCTATGAATGCCAACATACCATTCGCTTTCTTCACTGCCTGCTGCACCTGCACGCTTGCTTTCAATGACTGGTGCACCATGACACCCAGGTCACATTGCATCTCCCCTTCTCCCAATCGGTCACCATTCGGGTAATACTCTGCTTTCCTGTTCTTGCCGCCAAAGTGGATAACCTCACATTTATCCACATTATATTGCATCTGCCATGCATTTGCCCACTCGCCTAATCTATCCAAGTCACTCTGCAGCCTCCTAGCATCCTCCTCGCAGCTAACACTGCCACCCAGCTTCGTGTCATCCGCAAACTTAGAGATATTGCATCCAATTCCCTCGTCCAAATCATTAATATACACTGTAAATAACTGGGGTCCCAGCACTGAACCTTGTGGTACCCCACTAGTCACTGCCTGCCATTCCGAAAAGGACCCGTTTATTCCTACTCTTTGCTTCCTGTCTGCCAACCAATTTTCTATCCACCTCAACACTGAACCCTCAATACCGTGTGCTTTAAGTTTGTACACCAATCTGCTATGTGGGACCTTGTCGAAGACCTTCTGAAAGTCCAGATATAACACATTGACTGGTTCTCCCTTATCCACTCTACTAGTTACATCCTCGAAATTTTTTATAAGATTCGTCAGACATGATTTGCCTTTGGTAAATCCATGCTGACTTTGTCCGATGATTTCACCACTTTCCAAATGTGATGCTATCACATCTTTAATAACTGACTCTAGCATTTTCCCCACTACCGATGTTAGGGTAATTGGTCTATAATTCCCCGTTTTCTCTCTCCCTCCCTTTTTAAAAAGTGGGGTTACATTAGCTACCCTCCAGTCCTCAGGAACTACTCCAGAATCTAAAGAGTTTTGAAAAATTATCACTAATGCATCCACTATTTCTGAGGCTACTTCCTTAAGCACTCTGGGATGCAGCCTATCTGGCCCTTGGGATTTATCTGCCTTTAATCCATTTAATTTACCTAACACTACTTCCCGACTAACCTGGATTTCCCTCAGTTCCTCCATCTCTTTAGACCCCCGGTCCCCCGCTATTTCTGGCAGACGGTTTATGTCTTCCTTAGTGAAGGCAGAACCAAAGTATTTGTTCAATTGGTCTGCCATCTCCTTGTTCCCTATGATCAATTCACCTGTTTCCGACTGCAAGGGACCTACATTTGCCTTAACTAATCTTTTTCTCTTGACATATCTATAAAAGCTTTTGCAGTCTGTTTTTATGTTCCTTGCCAGTTTTCCCTCATAATCTATTTTCACTTTCCTAATTAAGCCCCTTGTCCTTCTCTGCTGGACTCTGAATTTCTCCCAGTCCTCTGGTATGCTACTTTTTCTGGCTAATCTGTATGCTTCATCTTTTGTTTGAATACTATCCTTGATTTCCCTTGTTAGCCACGGATGCACTACCTTTCCTGGTTTGTTCTTTTGCCAAACTGGGATGAACACTTGTTGTAGTTCATCCATGCGATCTTTAAATGCCTTCCATTGCATGTCCACCGTCAAACCTTTCAGCATCAATCGCCAGTCTATCTTGGAGGGTGAGGGTTAAGGGTGAGGGTTAAGGGTGAGGGTTAAGGGTGAGGGTTAAGGGTGAGGGTTAAGGGTGAGGGTTAAGGGTGAGGGTTAAGGCTTAAGGTGAGGGTTAAGGGTGAGGGTCAGGGGTGAGGGTTATGGGTGAGGGTTAAGGGTGAGGGTTAAGGGTGACGGTCAGGGGTGAGGGTTATGGGTGAGGGTTAAGGGCAAGGGTGAAGGGTGAGGGTTAAGGGTGAGGGTTAAGGGTGAGGGTTAAGGCTTAAGGTGAGGGTTAAGGGTGAGGGTCAGGGGTGAGGGTTATGGGTGAGTGTTAAGGTGAGGGTTAAGGGTGAGGGTTAAGGGTGAGGGTTAATGGTTAAGGGTGAGGATTAATGGTGAGGGTTAAGGGTGAGGGTTAAGGGTGAGGGTTAAGGGTGAGGGTTAAGGGTGAGGGTTGAGGGTGAGGGTTATGGGTGAGGGGTAAGGGTGAGGGTTAAGGGTGAGGGTTAAGGGTAAGGGTGAGGGTTAAGGGTAAGGGTTAAGGGTTAAGGGTGAGGATTAAGGGTGAGGGTTAAGGGTGAGGGTTAAGGGTGAGGGTTAAGGTTGAGGGATAAGGGTGAGGGTTAAGGGAGAGGGTTCAGGGTAAAGGGTGAGGGTTAAGGGTGAGGGTTAAGGGTGAGGGGTAAAGGTGAGGGTTAAGGGTGAGGGTTGAGGGTGAGGGTTAAGGGTGAGGTTTAAGGGTGAGGGTTAAGGGTGAGGGTTAAGGGTGACGGTTAAGGGTGAGGGTTAAGGGTGAGGGTTAAGGGTGAGGGTTAAGGTTGAGGGTTAAGGGTGAGGGTTAAGCTGAGGGTTAAGGGTGAGGGTTAAGGGTGAGGGTTAAGGGTGAGGGTTAAGGGTTAAGGGTGAGGATTAAGGGTGAGGGTTATAGACAATAGACAATAGACAATAGGTGCAGGAGTAGGCCATTCAGCCCTTCGAGCCAGCACCGCCATTCAATGCGATCATGGCTGATCACTCCCAATCAGTACCCCGTTCCTGCCTTCTCCCCATACCCCCTCACTCCGCTATCCTTAAGAGCTCTATCCAGCTCTCTCTTGAAAGTATCTGACGAACTGGCCTCCACTGCCTTCTGAGGCGGAGAATTCCACACCTTCACCACTCTCTGACTGAAAAAATTCTTCCTCATCTCTGTTCTAAATGGCCGACCCCTTATTCTTAAACTGTGGCCCCTTGTTCTGGACTCCCCCAACATTGGGAACATGTTTTCTGCCTCTAATGTGTCCAATCCCCTAATTATCTTATATGTTTCAATAAGATCCCCCCTCATCCTTCTAAATTCCAGTGTATACAAGCCCAATCGCTCCAGCCTTTCAACATACGACAGTCCCGCCATTCCGGGAATTAACCTAGTGAACCTACGCTGCACACCCTCAATAGCAAGAATATCTTTCCTCTAATTTGGAGACCAAAACTGCACACAGTACTCCAGGTGCGGTCTCACCAGGGCCCGGTACAACTGCAGAAGGACCTCTTTGCTCCTATACTCAACTCCTCTTGTTATGAAGGCCAACATTCCATTGGCTTTCTTCACTGCCTGCTGTACCTGCATGCTTCCTTTCAGTGACTGATGCACTAGGACACCCAGATCTCGTTGAACATCCCCTCTTCCTAACTTGACACCATTCAGATAATAATCTGCCTTTCTATTCTTACTTCCAAAGTGAATAACCTCACACTTATCTACATTAAACTGCATCTGCCATGTATCAGCCCACTCACACAACCTGTCCAAGTCACCCTGCAGCCTTATTGCATCTTCCACACAATTCACACTACCCCCAGCTTAGTATCATCTGCAAATTTGCTAATGGTACTTTTAATCCCTTCATCTAAGTCATTAATGTATATTGTAAATAGCTGGGGTCCCAGCACCGAACCTTGCGGTACCCCACTGGTCACTGCCTGCCATTCTGAAAGGGACCCATTAATCCCCACTCTTTGCTTTCTGTCTGTCAACCAATTTTCTATCCATGTCAGTACCCTACCCCCAATACCATGTGCCCTAATTTTGCCCACGAATCTCCTATGTGGGACCTTGTCGAAGGCTTTCTGAAAGTCGAGGTACACCACATCCACCGACTCTCCCCTGTCAATTTTCCTAGTTACATCCTCAAAAAATTCCAGTAGATTTGTCAAGCATGATTTCCCCTTCGTAAATCCATGCTGACTCGGAATGATCCTGTTACTGCTATCCAAATGCTCAGCAATTTTGTCTTTTATAATTGACTCCAGCATCTTCCCCACCACTGATGTCAGAGTAACTGGTCTATAAATGTCAGACTAACTGGTCTATAAATGTCAGACTAACTGGTCTATAACCTGGTTAAGGGTGAGGGTTAAGGGTGAGGGTTAAGGGTGAGTGTTAAGGGTTAAGGGTGAGGATTAAGGGTGAGGGTTAAGGGTGAGGGTTAAGGGTGCGGGTAAAGGGTGAGGGTTAAGGGTGAGGGTTAAGGGTGAGGGCTAAGTGTGAGGGTTAAGGGTGAGGGTTAAGGGTTAAGGGTGAGGGTTAACCGTGAGGGTTAAGGGTGAGGGTTAAGGGTGAGGGTGAAGGGTGAGGGTTAAGGGTGAGAGTTAAGGGTTAAGGGTGAGGGTTAAGGGTGAGGGTTAAGCGTGAGGGTTAAGGGTGATGGTTAAGGGTGAGGGTTAAGGGTGAGGGATAAGGGTGAGGGTTAAGGGTGAGGGTTAAGGGTGAGGGTTAAGGATTAAGCGTGAGTGTTAAGGGTGAGGGTTAAGGGTGAGGGTTAAGGGTGAGGGTTAAGGGTGAGGGTTAAGGATTAAAGGTGAGGGTTAAGGGTGAGGGTTAAGGGTGAGGGTTAAGGGTTAAGGGTGAGGATTAAGGGTGAGGGTTAAGGGAGAGGGTTTAGGGTGAGAGTTAAGGGTTAAGGGTGAGGGTTAAGGGTGAGGGTTAAGGGTGAGGGTTAAGGGTGAGGGTTAAGGGTTAAGGGTGAGGATTAAGGGTGAGGGTTAAGGGTGAGGGATAAAGGTGAAGGTTAAGGGTTAAGGGTGATGGTTAAGGGTGAGGGTTAAGGGTTAAGCGTGAGGGTTAAGGGTAAGGGTTAAGGGTGATGGTTAAGTGTGAGGGTTAACGGTGAGGGTTAAGGGTGAGGGTTAAGGGTGAGGGTTAAGGGTGAGGGTTAAGGGTGAGGGTTAAGGGTGAGGGTTAAGGGTGAGGGTTAAGGGCGAGGGTTAAGGGTGAGGGTTAAGGGTGAGAGTTAAGGGTGAGGGTTAAGGGTGAGTGTTAATGGTGAGGGTTAAGGGTTAAGGGTGAGGGTTAAGGGTGAGGGTTAAGGGTGAGGGTTAATGGTGAGGGTTAAGGGTGAGGGATAAGGATGAGGAGTAAGTGTGAGGGGTAAGGGTGAGGGTTAAGGGTGAGGGTTAAGGGTGAGGGATAAGGATGAGGAGTAAGTGTGAGGGGTAAGGGTGAGGGTTAAGGGTGAGGGTTAAGGGTGAGGGTTAAGGGTGAGGGTTAAGGGTGATGGTGAAGTGTGAGGGTTAAGTGTGAGGGTTAAGGGTGAGGGTTAAGGATGAGGGTTAAGGGTTAAGGGTGAGGGTTAAGGGTGAGGGTAAAGGGTGAGGGTTAAGGGTGAGGGTTAAGGGTGAGGGTTAAGGGTGAGGGTTAAGGGTGAGGGTTAAGGGTTAAGGGTGAGGGTTAAGGGTGAGGGTAAAGGGTGAGGGTTAAAGGTGAGGGTTAAGGGTGAGGGTTAAGGGTGAGGGTTAAGGGTGAGCGTTAAGGGTGAGGGTTAAGGGTGAGGGTTAAGGGTGAGTGTTAAGGGTGAGGGTTAAGGTGAGGGTTGAGGGTGAGGGTTAAGGGTTAAGGGTGATGGTTAAGGGTGAGGGTTGAGGGTGAGGGTTAAGGGTGAGGGTTAAGGGTGAGGGTAAAGGGTGAGGGTTAAGGGTGAGGGCTAAGGGTGAGGGTTAAGGGTGAGGGTTAAGGGTGAGGGTTAAGGGTGAGGGTTAAGGGTTAAGGGTGAGTGTTAAGGGTGAGGGTTAAGGGTGAGGGTTAATGGTGAGGGTTAAGGGTGAGGGTTAAGGGTGAGGGTTAAGGGTGAGGGTTAAGGGTGAGGGTTAAGGGTGAGGGTTAAGGGTAAGGGTTAAGGGTGAGGGTTAAGGGTGAGGGTTAAGGGTGAGGGTTAAGGGTGAGGGTTAAGGGTTAATGCTGAGGGTTAAGGGTGAGGGTTAAGGGTTAAAGGTGAGGGTTAAGGGTGAGGGTTAAGGTTGAGGGTTAAGGGCGAGGGTTAAGGGTGAGGGTTAAGGGTGAGGGTTAAGGGTGAGGGTTAAGGGTGAGGGTTAAGGGTGAGGTTTAAGGGTGAAGGGTGAGGTTTAAGGAATGAGGCTGAGGGTTAAGGGTGAGGGTTAAGGGTTAAAGGTGAGGGTTAAGGGTGAAGGTTAAGGTTGAGGGTTAAGGGCGAGGGTTAAGGTTGAGGGTTAAGGGTGAGGGTTAGGGGTGAGAGTTAAGGGTGAGGGTTAAGGGTGAGGGTTAAGGGTGAGGGTTAAGGGTGAGGGTTAAGGGTGAGCGTTAAGGGTGAGGGTTAAGGGTGAGGGTTATGGGTGAGGGTTAAGGGTGAGCTTTAAGGGTTAAGGGTGAGGGTTCAGGGAGAGGGTTAAGGGTGAGGGTTAAGGGTGAGGGTTAAGGGTGAGGGTTAAGGGTGAGGGTTAAGGGTGAGGGTTAATGATGAGGATTAAGTGTGAGGGTTAAGGGTGAGGGTTAAGGGTGAGGGCTAAGGGTTAAGGGTGTGGGTTTGAGTGTGAGGGTGAAGGGTGAGGGTTAAGGGTGAGGGTTAAGGGTGAGGGTTAAGGTTGAGGGTTAAGGGTGAGTGTTAAGGGTTAAGGGTGAGGATTAAGGGTGAGGGTTAAGGGTGAGGGTTAAGGGTGGGGTTAATGGTTAAGGGTGAGGGTTAAGTGTTAAGGGCGAGGGTTAAGGGTGAGGGTTAAGGGTGAGGGTTAAGGGTGAGTGTTAAGCGTGAGGGTTAAGGGTGAGGGTTAAGGGTGAGGGTTAAGTGTGAGGGTTAAGGGTGAGGGTAAAGGGTGAGGGTTAAGGGTGAGGGTTAAGGGTGAGGGTTAAGGGTGAGGGTAAAGGGTGAGGGTTAAGGGTGAGGGTTAAGCCTGAGGGCTAAGGGTGAGGGTTAAGGGTGAGGGTCAAGGGTTAAGGGTGAGGGTTAACCGTGAGGGTTAAGGGTGAGGGTTAAGGGTGAGGGTGAAGGGTGAGGGTTAAGTGTTAAGGGTTAAGGGTGAGGGTTAAGGGTGAGGGTTAAGCGTGAGGGTTAAGGGTGATGGTTAAGGGTGAGGGTTAAGGGTGAGGCATAAGGGTGAGGGTTAAGGGTGAGGGTTAAGGGTGAGGGTTAAGGATTAAGCGTGAGTGTTAAGGGTGAGGGTTAAGGGTGAGGGTTAAGGTTGAGGGTTAAGGATTAAAGGTGAGGGTTAAGGGTGAGGGTTAAGGGTGAGGGTTAAGGGTGAGGGTTAAGGGTGAGGGTTAAGGGTGAGGGTTAAGGGTGAGGGTTAAGGGTGAGGGTTAAGGGTTAAGGGTGAGGATTAAGGGTGAGGGTTAAGGGTGAAGGTTAAGGGTGAAGGTTAAGGGTTAAGGGTGACGGTTAAGGGTGAGGGTTAAGGGTTATGCGTGAGGGTTAAGGGTGAGGGTTAAGGGTGAGGGTTAAGTGTGAGGGTTAAGTGTGAGGGTTAAGGGTGAGGGTTAAGGGTGAGGGTTAAGGGTGAGGGTTAAGGGTGAGGGTTAAGAGTGAGGGTTAAGGGTGAGGGTTAAGGGTGAGGGTTAAGGGTGAGTGTTAATGGTGAGGGTTAAGGGTTAAGGGTGAGGGTTAAGGGTGAGGGTTAAGGGTGAGGGTTAAGGGTGAGGGTTAATGGTGAGGGTTAAGGGTGAGGGTTAAGGGTGAGGGTTAAGGGTGAGGGTTAAGGGTGATGGTGAAGTGTGAGGGTTAAGGATGAGGATTAAGTGTGAGGGTTAAGGGTGAGGGTTAAGGGTGAAGGTTAAGGGTGAGGGTTAAGGGTGAGGGTTAACGGTGAGGGTTGAGGGTGAGGGTTAAGGGTTAAGGCTGAGGGTTAAGGGTGAGGGTTAAGGGTTAAAGGTGAGGGTTAAGGGTGAGGGTTAAGGTTGAGGGTTAAGGGCGAGGGTTAAGGGTGAGGGTTAAGGGTGAGGGTTAAGGGTGAGGGTTAAGGGTGAGGGTTAAGGGTGAGGTTTAAGGGTTAAGGGTGATGGTTAAGGGTTAAGGCTGAGGGTTAAGGGTGAGGGTTAAGGGTTAAAGGTGAGGGTTAAGGGTGCGGGTTAAGGTTGAGGGTTAAGGGCGAGGGTTAAGGGTGAGGGTTAAGGGTGAGGGTTAAGGGTCAGGGTTAAGGGTGAGGGTTAAGTGTGAGGGTTAAGGGTGAGGGTTAAGTGTGAGGGTTAGGGGTGAGGGTTAAGGGTGAGGGTTATGGGTTAAGGGTGAGGGTTAAGGGTGAGGGTGAAGGGTGAGGGTTAAGGGTGAGGGTTAAGGGTGGGGGGTGAGGGTTAAGGGTGAGGGTTAAGGGTGAGGGTTAAGGGTGAGGGTTAAGGGTGAGGGTTAAGGGTGACGGTGAAGGGTGAGGGTTAAGGGTGAGGGCTAAGGGTTAAGGGTGTGGGTTTGAGTGTGAGGGTTAAGGGTGAGGGTTAAGGGTGAGGGTTAAGGGTGAGGGTTAAGGGTGAGGGTTAAGGGTGAGGGTTAAGGGTGAGTGTTAAGGGAGAGGGTTAAGGGTGAGTGTTAAGGGTGAGGGTTAAAGTTTAAGGGCGAGGGTTAAGGGTGAGGGTTAAGGGTGAGGGTTAAGGGTGGAGGTTAAGGGTGAGGGTTAAGGGTGAGGGTTAAGGGTGTGGGTTAAGGGTGAGGGTTAAGGGTGAGGGTTAATGGTGAGGGTTAAGGGTGAGTGTTAAGGTTGAGTGTTAAGGGTGTGTGTTAAGGGTTAAGGGTGAGGGTTAAGTGTGAGGGTTAAGGGTGAGGGTTAATGGTGAGGGTTAAGGGTGAGTGTTAATGTTGAGTGTTAAGGGTGAGTGCTAAGGGTTAAGGGTGAGGGTTAAGTGTGAGGGTTAAGGGTAATGGTTAAGGGTGAGGGTTATGGGTTAAGGGTGAGGGTTAAGGGTGAGGGTGAAGGTTGAGGGTTAAGGGTGAGGGTTAAGGGTGAGGGGTGAGGGTTAAGGGTGAGGGTTAAGGGTTCAGGGTGAGGGTTAATGGTGAGGGTTAAGGGTGAGGGTTAAGGGTGAGGGGTAAGGGTGAGGGTTAAGGATGAGAGTTAAGGGTGAGGGTTAATGGTGAGGGTTAAGGGTTAATGTGAGGGTTAAGGGTTAAGGGTGAGGGTTAAGGGTGAGGGATAAGGGTGAGTGTTAAGGGTGAGGGTTAAGTGTGAGGGTTAAGGGTGAGGGTTAAGGGTGAGGGATAAGGGTGAGGGTTAAGGGTGAGGGTTAAGAGTTAAGGGCGAGGGTTAATGGTGAGGGTTAAGGGTGAGGGTTAAGGGTGAGGGTTAAGGGTTAAGGGTGAGGGTTAAGGGTGAAGGGTGAGGGTTAAGGGTGAGCGTTAAGGGTGAGGGTTAAGGGTGAGGGTTAAGGGTTAAGGGTGAGGGTTAAGGGTGAGGGTTAAGGGTTGAGGGTGAGGGTTAAGGGTGAGGGTTAAGGGTGAGGTTTAAGGGTGAGGGTTAAGGGTGAGGGTTAAGGGTGAGGGTTAAGGGTGAGGGTTAAGGGTGTGGGTTAAGGGTGAGGGTTAAGGGTGAGGGTTAAGGGTGAGGGTTAAGGGTGAGGGATAAGTGTGAGGGTTAAGGGTGAGGGTTAAGGATGAGGGTTAAGGGTGAGGGTTAAGGGTTAAGGGTGTGGGTTTGAGTGTGAGGGTTAAGGTGAGGGTTAAGGGGGAGGGTTAAGGGTGAGGGTTAAGGGTGATGGTTAATGGCAAGGGTTAAGGGTGAGGGTTAAGGGTGAGGGTTAAGGGTGAGGGTTAAGGGTGAGGGTTAAGGGTGAGTGTTAAGGGTGAGGGTTAAGGGTTAAAGGTGAGGGTTAAGGGTGAGGGTTAAAGTTTAAGGGTGAGGGTTAAGGGTGAGGGTTAAGGGTGAGGGTTAAGGGTGAAGGTTAAGGGTGAGGGTTAAGGGTGAGGGTTAAGGGTGAGGGTTAAGGGTTAAGGGTGAGGGTTAAGGGCGAGGGTTAAGGGTGAGGGTTAAGGGTTAGGGTTAATGGTGAGGGTTAACGGTGAGTGTTAAGGTTGAGGGATAAGGGTGAGGGTTAAGGGTTAAGGGTGAGGGTTAAGAGTGAGGGTTAGGGATGAGGGTTAAGTGTGAGGGTTAAAGGTGAGGGTTAAGGGTGAGGGTTATGGGTTAAGGGTGAGGGTTAAGGGTGAGGGTGAAGGGTGAGGGTTAAGGGTGAGGGTTAAGGGTGAGGGGTGAGGGTTAAGGGTGAGGGTTAAGGGTTAAGGGTGAGGGTTAATGTTGAGGGTTAAGGGTAAGGGTTAAGGGTGAGTGTTAAGGGTGAGTGTTAAGGTTGAGGGTTAAGGGTGAGTGTTAAGGGTTAAGGGTGAGGGTTAAGTGTGAGGTTTCGGGGTGAGGGTTAAGGGTGAGGGTTAAGGGTGAGGGTTATGGGTTAAGGGTGAGGGTTAAGGGTGAGGGTGAAGGGTGAGGGTTAAGGGTGAGGGTTAAGGGTGAGGGGTGAGGGTTAAGGGTGAGGGTTAAGGGTGAGGGTTAAGGGTGAGGGTTAAGGGTGAGGGTTAAGGGTGAGGGTTAAGGGTGAGGGTTAAGGGTGAGGGTTAAGGGTGAGGGTTAAGGGTGAGGGTTAAGGGTGAGGGTTAAGGGTTAAGGGTGAGGATTAAGGGTGAGGGTTAAGGGTGAGGGATAAAGGTGAAGGTTAAGGGTTAAGGGTGATGGTTAAGGGTGAGGGTTAAGGGTTAAGCGTGAGGGTTAAGGGTAAGGGTTAAGGGTGATGGTTAAGTGTGAGGGTTAACGGTGAGGGTTAAGGGTGAGGGTTAAGGATGAGGGTTAAGGGTGAGGGTTAAGGGTGAGGGTTAAGGGTGAGGGTTAAGGGTGAGGGTTGAGGGCGAGGGTTAAGGGTGAGGGTTAAGGGTGAGAGTTAAGGGTGAGGGTTAAGGGTGAGTGTTAATGGTGAGGGTTAAGGGTTAAGGGTGAGGGTTAAGGGTGAGGGTTAAGGGTGAGGGTTAATGGTGAGGGTTAAGGGTGAGGGATAAGGATGAGGAGTAAGTGTGAGGGGTAAGGGTGAGGGTTAAGGGTGAGGGTTAAGGGTGAGGGATAAGGATGAGGAGTAAGTGTGAGGGGTAAGGGTGAGGGTTAAGGGTGAGGGTTAAGGGTGAGGGTTAAGGGTGAGGGTTAAGGGTGATGGTGAAGTGTGAGGGTTAAGTGTGAGGGTTAAGGGTGAGGGTTAAGGATGAGGGTTAAGGGTTAAGGGTGAGGGTTAAGGGTGAGGGTAAAGGGTGAGGGTTAAGGGTGAGGGTTAAGGGTGAGGGTTAAGGGTGAGGGTTAAGGGTGAGGGTTAAGGGTTAAGGGTGAGGGTTAAGGGTGAGGGTAAAGGGTGAGGGTTAAAGGTGAGGGTTAAGGGTGAGGGTTAAGGGTGAGGGTTAAGGGTGAGCGTTAAGGGTGAGGGTTAAGGGTGAGGGTTAAGGGTGAGTGTTAAGGGTGAGGGTTAAGGTGAGGGTTGAGGGTGAGGGTTAAGGGTTAAGGGTGATGGTTAAGGGTGAGGGTTGAGGGTGAGGGTTAAGGGTGAGGGTTAAGGGTGAGGGTAAAGGGTGAGGGTTAAGGGTGAGGGCTAAGGGTGAGGGTTAAGGGTGAGGGTTAAGGGTGAGGGTTAAGGGTGAGGGTTAAGGGTTAAGGGTGAGTGTTAAGGGTGAGGGATAAGGGTGAGGGTTAATGGTGAGGGTTAAGGGTGAGGGTTAAGGGTGAGGGTTAAGGGTGAGGGTTAAGGGTAAGGGTTAAGGGTGAGGGTTAAGGGTGAGGGTTAAGGGTGAGGGTTAAGGGTTAAGGGTGAGTGTTAAGGGTGAGGGATAAGGGTGAGGGTTAATGGTGAGGGTTAAGGGTGAGGGTTAAGGGTGAGGGTTAAGGGTGAGGGTTAAGGGTAAGGGTTAAGGGTGAGGGTTAAGGGTGAGGGTTAAGGGTGAGGGTTAAGGGTGAGGGTTAAGGGTTAAGGCTGAGGGTTAAGGGTGAGGGTTAAGGGTTAAAGGTGAGGGTTAAGGGTGAGGGTTAAGGTTGAGGGTTAAGGGCGAGGGTTAAGGGTGAGGGTTAAGGGTGAGGGTTAAGGGTGAGGGTTAAGGGTGAGGGTTAAGGGTGAGGTTTAAGGGTGAAGGGTGAGGTTTAAGGAATGAGGCTGAGGGTTAAGGGTGAGGGTTAAGGGTTAAAGGTGAGGGTTAAGGGTGAAGGTTAAGGTTGAGGGTTAAGGGCGAGGGTTAAGGTTGAGGGTTAAGGGTGAGGGTTAAGGGTGAGAGTTAAGGGTGAGGGTTAAGGGTGAGGGTTAAGGGTGAGGGTTATGGGTGAGGGTTAAGGGTGAGCGTTAAGGGTGAGGGTTAAGGGTGAGGGTTATGGGTGAGGGTTAAGGGTGAGCTTTAAGGGTTAAGGGTGAGGGTTCAGGGAGAGGGTTAAGGGTGAGGGTTAAGGGTGAGGGTTAAGGGTGAGGGTTAAGGGTGAGGGTTAAGGGTGAGGGTTAATGATGAGGATTAAGTGTGAGGGTTAAGGGTGAGGGTTAAGGGTGAGGGCTAAGGGTTAAGGGTGTGGGTTTGAGTGTGAGGGTGAAGGGTGAGGGTTAAGGGTGAGGGTTAAGGGTGAGGGTTAAGGTTGAGGGTTAAGGGTGAGTGTTAAGGGTTAAGGGTGAGGATTAAGGGTGAGGGTTAAGGGTGAGGGTTAAGGGTGGGGTTAATGGTTAAGGGTGAGGGTTAAGTGTTAAGGGCGAGGGTTAAGGGTGAGGGTTAAGGGTGAGGGTTAAGGGTGAGTGTTAAGCGTGAGGGTTAAGGGTGAGGGTTAAGGGTGAGGGTTAAGTGTGAGGGTTAAGGGTGAGGGTAAAGGGTGAGGGTTAAGGGTGAGGGTTAAGGGTGAGGGTTAAGGGTGAGGGTAAAGGGTGAGGGTTAAGGGTGAGGGTTAAGCCTGAGGGCTAAGGGTGAGGGTTAAGGGTGAGGGTCAAGGGTTAAGGGTGAGGGTTAACCGTGAGGGTTAAGGGTGAGGGTTAAGGGTGAGGGTGAAGGGTGAGGGTTAAGTGTTAAGGGTTAAGGGTGAGGGTTAAGGGTGAGGGTTAAGCGTGAGGGTTAAGGGTGATGGTTAAGGGTGAGGGTTAAAGGTGAGGGTTAAGGGTGAGGGTTAAGGGTGAGAGTTAAGGGTGAGGGTTAAGGGTGATTGTTAATGGTGAGGGTTAAGGGTTAAGGGTGAGGGTTAAGGGTGAGGGTTAAGGGTGAGGGTTAATGGTGAGGGTTAAGGGTGAGGGATAAGGATGAGGAGTAAGTGTGAGGGGTAAGGGTGAGGGTTAAGGGTGAGGGTTAAGGGTGAGGGATAAGGATGAGGAGTAAGTGTGAGGGGTAAGGGTGAGGGTTAAGGGTGAGGGTTAAGGGTGAGGGTTAAGGGTGAGGGTTAAGGGTGATGGTGAAGTGTGAGGGTTAAGTGTGAGGGTTAAGGGTGAGGGTTAAGGATGAGGGTTAAGGGTTAAGGGTGAGGGTTAAGGGTGAGGGTAAAGGGTGAGGGTTAAGGGTGAGGGTTAAGGGTGAGGGTTAAGGGTGAGGGTTAAGGGTGAGGGTTAAGGGTTAAGGGTGAGGGTTAAGGGTGAGGGTAAAGGGTGAGGGTTAAAGGTGAGGGTTAAGGGTGAGGGTTAAGGGTGAGGGTTAAGGGTGAGCGTTAAGGGTGAGGGTTAAGGGTGAGGGTTAAGGGTGAGTGTTAAGGGTGAGGGTTAAGGTGAGGGTTGAGGGTGAGGGTTAAGGGTTAAGGGTGATGGTTAAGGGTGAGGGTTGAGGGTGAGGGTTAAGGGTGAGGGTTAAGGGTGAGGGTAAAGGGTGAGGGTTAAGGGTGAGGGCTAAGGGTGAGGGTTAAGGGTGAGGGTTAAGGGTGAGGGTTAAGGGTGAGGGTTAAGGGTTAAGGGTGAGTGTTAAGGGTGAGGGTTAAGGGTGAGGGTTAATGGTGAGGGTTAAGGGTGAGGGTTAAGGGTGAGGGTTAAGGGTGAGGGTTAAGGGTGAGGGTTAAGGGTGAGGGTTAAGGGTAAGGGTTAAGGGTGAGGGTTAAGGGTGAGGGTTAAGGGTGAGGGTTAAGGGTGAGGGTTAAGGGTTAAGGCTGAGGGTTAAGGGTGAGGGTTAAGGGTTAAAGGTGAGGGTTAAGGGTGAGGGTTAAGGTTGAGGGTTAAGGGCGAGGGTTAAGGGTGAGGGTTAAGGGTGAGGGTTAAGGGTGAGGGTTAAGGGTGAGGGTTAAGGGTGAGGTTTAAGGGTGAAGGGTGAGGTTTAAGGAATGAGGCTGAGGGTTAAGGGTGAGGGTTAAGGGTTAAAGGTGAGGGTTAAGGGTGAAGGTTAAGGTTGAGGGTTAAGGGCGAGGGTTAAGGTTGAGGGTTAAGGGTGAGGGTTAAGGGTGAGAGTTAAGGGTGAGGGTTAAGGGTGAGGGTTAAGGGTGAGGGTTAAGGGTGAGGGTTAAGGGTGAGCGTTAAGGGTGAGGGTTAAGGGTGAGGGTTATGGGTGAGGGTTAAGGGTGAGCTTTAAGGGTTAAGGGTGAGGGTTCAGGGAGAGGGTTAAGGGTGAGGGTTAAGGGTGAGGGTTAAGGGTGAGGGTTAAGGGTGAGGGTTAAGGGTGAGGGTTAATGATGAGGATTAAGTGTGAGGGTTAAGGGTGAGGGTTAAGGGTGAGGGCTAAGGGTTAAGGGTGTGGGTTTGAGTGTGAGGGTGAAGGGTGAGGGTTAAGGGTGAGGGTTAAGGGTGAGGGTTAAGGTTGAGGGTTAAGGGTGAGTGTTAAGGGTTAAGGGTGAGGATTAAGGGTGAGGGTTAAGGGTGAGGGTTAAGGGTGGGGTTAAGGTTAAGGGTGAGGGTTAAGTGTTAAGGGCGAGGGTTAAGGGTGAGGGTTAAGGGTGAGGGTTAAGGGTGAGTGTTAAGCGTGAGGGTTAAGGGTGAGGGTTAAGGGTGAGGGTTAAGTGTGAGGGTTAAGGGTGAGGGTAAAGGGTGAGGGTTAAGGGTGAGGGTTAAGGGTGAGGGTTAAGGGTGAGGGTAAAGGGTGAGGGTTAAGGGTGAGGGTTAAGCCTGAGGGCTAAGGGTGAGGGTTAAGGGTGAGGGTCAAGGGTTAAGGGTGAGGGTTAACCGTGAGGGTTAAGGGTGAGGGTTAAGGGTGAGGGTGAAGGGTGAGGGTTAAGTGTTAAGGGTTAAGGGTGAGGGTTAAGGGTGAGGGTTAAGCGTGAGGGTTAAGGGTGATGGTTAAGGGTGAGGGTTAAGGGTGAGGCATAAGGGTGAGGGTTAAGGGTGAGGGTTAAGGGTGAGGGTTAAGGATTAAGCGTGAGTGTTAAGGGTGAGGGTTAAGGGTGAGGGTTAAGGTTGAGGGTTAAGGATTAAAGGTGAGGGTTAAGGGTGAGGGTTAAGGGTGAGGGTTAAGGGTTAAGGGTGAGAATTAAGGGTGAAGGTTAAGGGAGAGGGTTTAGGGTGAGAGTTAAGGGTTAAGGGTGAGGGTTAAGGGTGAGGGTTAAGGGTGAGGGTTAAGGGTGAGGGTTAAGGGTGAGGGTTAAGGGTGAGGGTTAAGGGTGAGGGTTAAAGGTGAGGGTTAAGGGTGAGGGTTAAGGGTGAGGGTTAAGGGTGAGGGTTAAGGGTTAAGGGTGAGGATTAAGGGTGAGGGTTAAGGGTGAAGGTTAAGGGTGAAGGTTAAGGGTTAAGGGTGACGGTTAAGGGTGAGGGTTAAGGGTTATGCGTGAGGGTTAAGGGTGAGGGTTAAGGGTGAGGGTTAAGTGTGAGGGTTAAGTGTGAGGGTTAAGGGTGAGGTTTAAGGGTGAGGGTTAAGGGTGAGGGTTAAGGGTGAGGGTTAAGAGTGAGGGTTAAGGGTGAGGGTTAAGGGTGAGGGTTAAGGGTAAGTGTTAATGGTGAGGGTTAAGGGTTAAGGGTGAGGGTTAAGGGTGAGGGTTAAGGGTGAGGGTTAAGGGTGAGGGTTAATGGTGAGGGTTAAGGGTGAGGGTTAAGGGTGAGGGTTAAGGGTGAGGGTTAAGGGTGATGGTGAAGTGTGAGGGTTCAGGATGAGGATTAAGTGTGAGGGTTAAGGGTGAGGGTTAAGGGTGAAGGTTAAGGGTGAGGGTTAAGGGTGAGGGTTAACGGTGAGGGTTAAGGGTGAGGGTTAAGGGTTAAGGCTGAGGGTTAAGGGTGAGGGTTAAGGGTTAAAGGTGAGGGTTAAGGGTGAGGGTTAAGGGTGAGGGTTAAGGGTGAGGGTTAATGGTGAGGGTTAAGGGTGAGGGTTAAGGGTGAGGGTTAAGGGTGAGGGTTAAGGGTGATGGTGAAGTGTGAGGGTTAAGGATGAGGATTAAGTGTGAGGGTTAAGGGTGAGGGTTAAGGGTGAAGGTTAAGGGTGAGGGTTAAGGGTGAGGGTTAACGGTGAGGGTTAAGGGTGAGGGTTAAGGGTTAAGGCTGAGGGTTAAGGGTGAGGGTTAAGGGTTAAAGGTGAGGGTTAAGGGTGAGGGTTAAGGTTGAGGGTTAAGGGCGAGGGTTAAGGGTGAGGGTTAAGGGTGAGGGTTAAGGGTGAGGGTTAAGGGTGAGGGTTAAGGGTGAGGTTTAAGGGTTAAGGGTGATGGTTAAGGGTTAAGGCTGAGGGTTAAGGGTGAGGGTTAAGGGTTAAAGGTGAGGGTTAAGGGTGCGGGTTAAGGTTGAGGGTTAAGGGCGAGGGTTAAGGGTGAGGGTTAAGGGTGAGGGTTAAGGGTCAGGGTTAAGGGTGAGGGTTAAGTGTGAGGGTTAAGGGTGAGGGTTAAGTGTGAGGGTTAGGGGTGAGGGTTAAGGGTGAGGGTTATGGGTTAAGGGTGAGGGTTAAGGGTGAGGGTGAAGGGTGAGGGTTAAGGGTGAGGGTTAAGGGTGAGGGGTGAGGGTTAAGGGTGAGGGTTAAGGGTGAGGGTTAAGGGTGAGGGTTAAGGGTGAGGGTTAAGGGTGACGGTGAAGGGTGAGGGTTAAGGGTGAGGGCTAAGGGTTAAGGGTGTGGGTTTGAGTGTGAGGGTTAAGGGTGAGGGTTAAGGGTGAGGGTTAAGGGTGAGGGTTAAGGGTGAGGGTTAAGGGTGAGGGTTAAGGGTGAGTGTTAAGGGAGAGGGTTAAGGGTGAGTGTTAAGGGTGAGGGTTAAAGTTTAAGGGCGAGGGTTAAGGGTGAGGGTTAAGGGTGAGGGTTAAGGGTGGAGGTTAAGGGTGAGGGTTAAGGGTGAGGGTTAAGGGTGTGGGTTAAGGGTGAGGGTTAAGGGTGAGGGTTAATGGTGAGGGTTAAGGGTGAGTGTTAAGGTTGAGTGTTAAGGGTGAGTGTTAAGGGTTAAGGGTGAGGGTTAAGTGTGAGGGTTAAGGGTGAGGGTTAATGGTGAGGGTTAAGGGTGAGTGTTAATGTTGAGTGTTAAGGGTGAGTGCTAAGGGTTAAGGGTGAGGGTTAAGTGTGAGGGTTAAGGGTAATGGTTAAGGGTGAGGGTTATGGGTTAAGGGTGAGGGTTAAGGGTGAGGGTGAAGGTTGAGGGTTAAGGGTGAGGGTTAAGGGTGAGGGGTGAGGGTTAAGGGTGAGGGTTAAGGGTTCAGGGTGAGGATTAATGGTGAGGGTTAAGGGTGAGGGTTAAGGGTGAGGGGTAAGGGTGAGGGTTAAGGATGAGAGTTAAGGGTGAGGGTTAATGGTGAGGGTTAAGGGTTAATGTGAGGGTTAAGGGTTAAGGGTGAGGGTTAAGGGTGAGGGATAAGGGTGAGTGTTAAGGGTGAGGGTTAAGTGTGAGGGTTAAGGGTGAGGGTTAAGGGTGAGGGATAAGGGTGAGGGTTAAGGGTGAGGGTTAAGAGTTAAGGGCGAGGGTTAATGGTGAGGGTTAAGGGTGAGGGTTAAGGGTGAGGGTTAAGGGTTAAGGGTGAGGGTTAAGGGTGAAGGGTGAGGGTTAAGGGTGAGCGTTAAGGGTGAGGGTTAAGGGTGAGGGTTAAGGGTTAAGGGTGAGGGTTAAGGGTGAGGGTTAAGGGTTGAGGGTGAGGGTTAAGGGTGAGGGTTAAGGGTGAGGTTTAAGGGTGAGGGTTAAGGGTGAGGGTTAAGGGTGAGGGTTAAGGGTGAGGGTTAAGGGTGTGGGTTAAGGGTGAGGGTTAAGGGTGAGGGTTAAGGGTGAGGGTTAAGGGTGAGGGATAAGTGTGAGGGTTAAGGGTGAGGGTTAAGGATGAGGGTTAAGGGTGAGGGTTAAGGGTTAAGGGTGTGGGTTTGAGTGTGAGGGTTAAGGTGAGGGTTAAGGGGGAGGGTTAATGGTGAGGGTTAAGGGTGATGGTTAATGGCAAGGGTTAAGGGTGAGGGTTAAGGGTGAGGGTTAAGGGTGAGGGTTAAGGGTGAGGGTTAAGGGTGAGTGTTAAGGGTGAGGGTTAAGGGTTAAAGGTGAGGGTTAAGGGTGAGGGTTAAAGGTTAAGGGTGAGGGTTAAGGGTGAGGGTTAAGGGTGAGGGTTAAGGGTGAAGGTTAAGGGTGAGGGTTAAGGGTGAGGGTTAAGGGTGAGGGTTAAGGGTTAAGGGTGAGGGTTAAGGGCGAGGGTTAAGGGTGAGGGTTAAGGGTTA
This sequence comes from Rhinoraja longicauda, assembly GCF_053455715.1. Classification (NCBI taxonomy): domain Eukaryota; kingdom Metazoa; phylum Chordata; class Chondrichthyes; order Rajiformes; family Arhynchobatidae; genus Rhinoraja; species Rhinoraja longicauda. Next base: position 100,816 of record NW_027601531.1, on the reverse strand, counting down.
GGGTTAATGGTGAGGGTTAACGGTGAGTGTTAAGGTTGAGGGATAAGGGTGAGGGTTAAGGGTGAGGGATAAGTGTGAGGGTTAAGGGTGAGGGTTAAGGATGAGGGTTAAGGGTGAGGGTTAAGGGTGAGGGTTAAGGGTGAGGGTTAAGGGTGAGCGTTAAGGGTGAGGGTTAAGGGTGAGGGTTATGGGTGAGGGTTAAGGGTGAGCTTTAAGGGTTAAGGGTGAGGGTTCAGGGAGAGGGTTAAGGGTGAGGGTTAAGGGTGAGGGTTAAGGGTGAGGGTTAAGGGTGAGGGTTAAGGGTGAGGGTTAATGATGAGGATTAAGTGTGAGGGTTAAGGGTGAGGGTTAAGGGTGAGGGCTAAGGGTTAAGGGTGTGGGTTTGAGTGTGAGGGTGAAGGGTGAGGGTTAAGGGTGAGGGTTAAGGGTGAGGGTTAAGGTTGAGGGTTAAGGGTGAGTGTTAAGGGTTAAGGGTGAGGATTAAGGGTGAGGGTTAAGGGTGAGGGTTAAGGGTGGGGTTAATGGTTAAGGGTGAGGGTTAAGTGTTAAGGGCGAGGGTTAAGGGTGAGGGTTAAGGGTGAGGGTTAAGGGTGAGTGTTAAGCGTGAGGGTTAAGGGTGAGGGTTAAGGGTGAGGGTTAAGTGTGAGGGTTAAGGGTGAGGGTAAAGGGTGAGGGTTAAGGGTGAGGGTTAAGGGTGAGGGTTAAGGGTGAGGGTAAAGGGTGAGGGTTAAGGGTGAGGGTTAAGCCTGAGGGCTAAGGGTGAGGGTTAAGGGTGAGGGTCAAGGGTTAAGGGTGAGGGTTAACCGTGAGGGTTAAGGGTGAGGGTTAAGGGTGAGGGTGAAGGGTGAGGGTTAAGTGTTAAGGGTTAAGGGTGAGGGTTAAGGGTGAGGGTTAAGCGTGAGGGTTAAGGGTGATGGTTAAGGGTGAGGGTTAAGGGTGAGGCATAAGGGTGAGGGTTAAGGGTGAGGGTTAAGGGTGAGGGTTAAGGATTAAGCGTGAGTGTTAAGGGTGAGGGTTAAGGGTGAGGGTTAAGGTTGAGGGTTAAGGATTAAAGGTGAGGGTTAAGGGTGAGGGTTAAGGGTGAGGGTTAAGGGTTAAGGGTGAGAATTAAGGGTGAAGGTTAAGGGAGAGGGTTTAGGGTGAGAGTTAAGGGTTAAGGGTGAGGGTTAAGGGTGAGGGTTAAGGGTGAGGGTTAAGGGTGAGGGTTAAGGGTGAGGGTTAAGGGTGAGGGTTAAGGGTGAGGGTTAAGGGTGAGGGTTAAGGGTGAGGGTTAAGGGTGAGGGTTAAGGGTGAGGGTTAAGGGTTAAGGGTGAGGATTAAGGGTGAGGGTTAAGGGTGAAGGTTAAGGGTGAAGGTTAAGGGTTAAGGGTGACGGTTAAGGGTGAGGGTTAAGGGTTATGCGTGAGGGTTAAGGGTGAGGGTTAAGGGTGAGGGTTAAGTGTGAGGGTTAAGTGTGAGGGTTAAGGGTGAGGGTTAAGGGTGAGGGTTAAGGGTGAGGGTTAAGGGTGAGGGTTAAGAGTGAGGGTTAAGGGTGAGGGTTAAGGGTGAGGGTTAAGGGTGAGTGTTAATGGTGAGGGTTAAGGGTTAAGGGTGAGGGTTAAGGGTGAGGGTTAAGGGTGAGGGTTAAGGGTGAGGGTTAATGGTGAGGGTTAAGGGTGAGGGTTAAGGGTGAGGGTTAAGGGTGAGGGTTAAGGGTGATGGTGAAGTGTGAGGGTTAAGGATGAGGATTAAGTGTGAGGGTTAAGGGTGAGGGTTAAGGGTGAAGGTTAAGGGTGAGGGTTAAGGGTGAGGGTTAACGGTGAGGGTTAAGGGTGAGGGTTAAGGGTTAAGGCTGAGGGTTAAGGGTGAGGGTTAAGGGTTAAAGGTGAGGGTTAAGGGTGAGGGTTAAGGGTGAGGGTTAAGGGTGAGGGTTAATGGTGAGGGTTAAGGGTGAGGGTTAAGGGTGAGGGTTAAGGGTGAGGGTTAAGGGTGATGGTGAAGTGTGAGGGTTAAGGATGAGGATTAAGTGTGAGGGTTAAGGGTGAGGGTTAAGGGTGAAGGTTAAGGGTGAGGGTTAAGGGTGAGGGTTAACGGTGAGGGTTAAGGGTGAGGGTTAAGGGTTAAGGCTGAGGGTTAAGGGTGAGGGTTAAGGGTTAAAGGTGAGGGTTAAGGGTGAGGGTTAAGGTTGAGGGTTAAGGGCGAGGGTTAAGGGTGAGGGTTAAGGGTGAGGGTTAAGGGTGAGGGTTAAGGGTGAGGGTTAAGGGTGAGGTTTAAGGGTTAAGGGTGATGGTTAAGGGTTAAGGCTGAGGGTTAAGGGTGAGGGTTAAGGGTTAAAGGTGAGGGTTAAGGGTGCGGGTTAAGGTTGAGGGTTAAGGGCGAGGGTTAAGGGTGAGGGTTAAGGGTGAGGGTTAAGGGTCAGGGTTAAGGGTGAGGGTTAAGTGTGAGGGTTAAGGGTGAGGGTTAAGTGTGAGGGTTAGGGGTGAGGGTTAAGGGTGAGGGTTATGGGTTAAGGGTGAGGGTTAAGGGTGAGGGTGAAGGGTGAGGGTTAAGGGTGAGGGTTAAGGGTGAGGGGTGAGGGTTAAGGGTGAGGGTTAAGGGTGAGGGTTAAGGGTGAGGGTTAAGGGTGAGGGTTAAGGGTGACGGTGAAGGGTGAGGGTTAAGGGTGAGGGCTAAGGGTTAAGGGTGTGGGTTTGAGTGTGAGGGTTAAGGGTGAGGGTTAAGGGTGAGGGTTAAGGGTGAGGGTTAAGGGTGAGGGTTAAGGGTGAGGGTTAAGGGTGAGTGTTAAGGGAGAGGGTTAAGGGTGAGTGTTAAGGGTGAGGGTTAAAGTTTAAGGGCGAGGGTTAAGGGTGAGGGTTAAGGGTGAGGGTTAAGGGTGGAGGTTAAGGGTGAGGGTTAAGGGTGAGGGTTAAGGGTGTGGGTTAAGGGTGAGGGTTAAGGGTGAGGGTTAATGGTGAGGGTTAAGGGTGAGTGTTAAGGTTGAGTGTTAAGGGTGAGTGTTAAGGGTTAAGGGTGAGGGTTAAGTGTGAGGGTTAAGGGTGAGGGTTAATGGTGAGGGTTAAGGGTGAGTGTTAATGTTGAGTGTTAAGGGTGAGTGCTAAGGGTTAAGGGTGAGGGTTAAGTGTGAGGGTTAAGGGTAATGGTTAAGGGTGAGGGTTATGGGTTAAGGGTGAGGGTTAAGGGTGAGGGTGAAGGTTGAGGGTTAAGGGTGAGGGTTAAGGGTGAGGGGTGAGGGTTAAGGGTGAGGGTTAAGGGTTCAGGGTGAGGGTTAATGGTGAGGGTTAAGGGTGAGGGTTAAGGGTGAGGGGTAAGGGTGAGGGTTAAGGATGAGAGTTAAGGGTGAGGGTTAATGGTGAGGGTTAAGGGTTAATGTGAGGGTTAAGGGTTAAGGGTGAGGGTTAAGGGTGAGGGATAAGGGTGAGTGTTAAGGGTGAGGGTTAAGTGTGAGGGTTAAGGGTGAGGGTTAAGGGTGAGGGATAAGGGTGAGGGTTAAGGGTGAGGGTTAAGAGTTAAGGGCGAGGGTTAATGGTGAGGGTTAAGGGTGAGGGTTAAGGGTGAGGGTTAAGGGTTAAGGGTGAGGGTTAAGGGTGAAAGGTGAGGGTTAAGGGTGAGCGTTAAGGGTGAGGGTTAAGGGTGAGGGTTAAGGGTTAAGGGTGAGGGTTAAGGGTGAGGGTTAAGGGTTGAGGGTGAGGGTTAAGGGTGAGGGTTAAGGGTGAGGTTTAAGGGTGAGGGTTAAGGGTGAGGGTTAAGGGTGAGGGTTAAGGGTGAGGGTTAAGGGTGTGGGTTAAGGGTGAGGGTTAAGGGTGAGGGTTAAGGGTGAGGGTTAAGGGTGAGGGATAAGTGTGAGGGTTAAGGGTGAGGGTTAAGGATGAGGGTTAAGGGTGAGGGTTAAGGGTTAAGGGTGTGGGTTTGAGTGTGAGGGTTAAGGTGAGGGTTAAGGGGGAGGGTTAAGGGTGAGGGTTAAGGGTGATGGTTAATGGCAAGGGTTAAGGGTGAGGGTTAAGGGTGAGGGTTAAGGGTGAGGGTTAAGGGTGAGGGTTAAGGGTGAGTGTTAAGGGTGAGGGTTAAGGGTTAAAGGTGAGGGTTAAGGGTGAGGGTTAAAGGTTAAGGGTGAGGGTTAAGGGTGAGGGTTAAGGGTGAGGGTTAAGGGTGAAGGTTAAGGGTGAGGGTTAAGGGTGAGGGTTAAGGGTGAGGGTTAAGGGTTAAGGGTGAGGGTTAAGGGCGAGGGTTAAGGGTGAGGGTTAAGGGTTAGGGTTAATGGTGAGGGTTAACGGTGAGTGTTAAGGTTGAGGGATAAGGGTGAGGGTTAAGGGTTAAGGGTGAGGGTTAAGAGTGAGGGTTAGGGATGAGGGTTAAGTGTGAGGGTTAAAGGTGAGGGTTAAGGGTGAGGGTTATGGGTTAAGGGTGAGGGTTAAGGGTGAGGGTGAAGGGTGAGGGTTAAGGGTGAGGGTTAAGGGTGAGGGGTGAGGGTTAAGGGTGAGGGTTAAGGGTTAAGGGTGAGGGTTAATGTTGAGGGTTAAGGGTAAGGGTTAAGGGTGAGTGTTAAGGGTGAGTGTTAAGGTTGAGGGTTAAGGGTGAGTGTTAAGGGTTAAGGGTGAGGGTTAAGTGTGAGGTTTCGGGGTGAGGGTTAAGGGTGAGGGTTAAGGGTGAGGGTTATGGGTTAAGGGTGAGGGTTAAGGGTGAGGGTGAAGGGTGAGGGTTAAGGGTGAGGGTTAAGGGTGAGGGGTGAGGGTTAAGGGTGAGGGTTAAGGGTTAAGGGTGAGGGTTAAGGGTGAGGGTAAAGGGTGAGGGTTAAAGGTGAGGGTTAAGGGTGAGGGTTAAGAGTGAGGGTTAAGGGTGAGGGTTAAGGGTGAGGGCTAACGGTTAAGGGTGTGGGTTTGAGTGTGAGGGTTAAGGGTGAGGGTTAAGGGTGAGGGTTAAGGGTGAGGGTTAAGGGTGAGGGTTAATGGCAAGGGTTAAGGGTGAGGGTTAAGGGTGATGGTTAAGGGTGAGGGTTAAGGGTGAGGGTTAAGGGTGAGTGTTAAGGGAGAGGGTTAAGGGTGAGTGTTAAGGGTGAGGGTTAAAGGTTAAGGGCGAGGGTTAAGGGTGAGGGTTAAGGGTGAGGGTTAAGGGTGAAGGTTAAGGGTGAGGGTTAAGGGTGAGGGTTAAGGGTGAGGGTTAAGGGTGAGTGTTAAGGGTTAAGGGTGAGGGTTAAGGGTGAGGGTTAAGGGTGAGGGTTAAGGGTGAGGGTTAATGGTGAGGGTTAAGGGTGAGTGTTAAGGGTGAGTGTTAAGGTTGAGGGTTAAGGGTGAGGGTTAATGGTGAGGGTTAAGGGTGAGTGTTAAGGGTGAGTGTTAAGGTTGAGGGTTAAGGGTGAGTGTTAAGGGTTAAGGGTGAGGGTTAAGGGTGAGGGTGAAGGGTGAGGGTTAAGGGTGAGGGTTAAGGGCTAAGTCAAGACAAGTCAAATTTATTTGTCACTAGAAAAGAGGGCCCGTTGGGCCCGTCCCCACACACCCCATTCTCTCCTCCCCCAGCCCCACTCTTACTCTCCAAGTGTGCCCGTTGGGCCCGTCCTCCTGATCTGTGTATGTCAAGTGACCACTATAGCCTTCTTTTTTTTTTTTTTTTCCTAATCAGATGTGCAGCACTTTGGTCAACATGGGTTGTTTTTAAATGTGCTATACAAATATAATTGACTTGACTTGACTTGCAATAACAAAACAATCAGTGCTTTTCTGGAAACTTTTCGAAACAATGTAGCCGTCACAAGCTGAAAACTAAATCCTTTTCTGTCTGTCAAGTGACCACTAAAACTGTCTTTTTTTTTTTTTTCCTAATCAGATGTGCAGCACTTTGGTCAACGTGGGTTGTTTTTAAATGTGCTATACAAATAAAACTGACTTGACTTGACTTGACTTGCAATAACAAAAAAGACTACTTGGAAGCTTTTCGAAACAATGTAGCCGTCACAAGCTGAAAACTAAATCTTTTTCTGGAAACTTTCGAAACAAATGTAGCCGTCACAAGCCACAAGCTGAAAACTAAATCTGCACCGCAGCGCCCCCCTGAAAAAGGGGGGGGGGGGGGGCAGCGCTTTAAAACCTCTGTAACTTAAAAAACACGCGACCAAATTCAATGAAAATATCACGGCCGAGCGAGCGCGAGATTGGCGATTGAGGCGGTGCGAAAACCGTCGTGCTACGGTCGGCCGTTTTGCTGCAATCGCTGTTACGTATAAATATACGGTATATTCAGGTCAAACCCCAAAAAAAAATATAAACAAGATCTGAGTTTTAATAGTATATAGATAGATAGATATACACATACTCGATGTGCAGTGAAATGAAAGTGGCAATGCCTGCGGGTTGTGCACAAAAAGAATTACAGTTACAGCATATAAATAAATTTAATAAGTTACTAAACATAGCACAAAAAGTGTCGACAAAAATTTAGTCTCTGGGGTTATAAAAGTTGACAGTCCTGATGGCCTGTGGGAAGATATTCTGTCTCATCCTCTCCGTTTCCACAGCGTGACAGCGGAGGCGTTTGCCTGATCGTAGCATCTGGAACAGTCCGTTACTGGGGTGGCAGGGGTTCCTCATGATCTTGCTTGCTCTGGATCTGCACCTCCTGATGTATAGGTCCTGCAGGGGGGCGAGTGTAGTTCCCATGGTGCGTGTAGTTCTGCCGAACGCACTACTCTCTGCAGGGCCATCCTGTCCTGGGCAGAGCTGTTCCCAAACCAGACTGTAATGTTGCCGGACAGGATGCTCTCGACAGCCCCAGAGTAGAATCAATGAAGGATCCTCAGCGACACTCTGAATTTCCTCAGCTGTCTAAGGTGGTAAAGGCGCTGCTTAGCCTTATCCACCAGTGCGGCAATGTGCGTTGCCCACGTCAGATCCTCTGCGATGCGGACTCCCAAGTATTTAAAACTGCTCACCCTATCCACAATAGACCCATTTATCTCGAGTGGCGTGTACGTCCTTGGATGTTTAGCCCTTCTGAAGTCCACAATCAGCTCCTTAGTTTTAGTGACATTCAAGAGGAGGCTATTGTCCTGACACAAGAGTGCCAGATCAGCCACCTCCTCCAGGTAGGCCTTCTCATTGTTGTTGGAGATCCGGCCCACCACCACAGTGTCATCAGCAAACTTGATGATGGAGTTTGAGCTGAACCTGGCCCCACAGTCATGTGTGTACAGGGAGTACAGTAGGGGGCTAAGGACGCAGCCCTGGTGGGATCCTATGTTCAGGGTGAAGGAGCTAGATGTGTGTTCCCCCATCCTGACCACTTGGGGCCTGGCAGTGAGAAAGTCCAGGACCCAGGCACACAGAGGGGTGCTAAGCCCCAGTTCCAGCAGCTTCTCAACCAGTCTGCTGGGGACTATTGTGTTGAATGCTGAACTAAAGTCAATGAACAGCATCCTCACATAGCCCCCCTGGCTGTCCAGATGAGAGAGAGCGGTGTGCAGAACCTGGGAGACCGCATCATCCGTGGACCTGTTCGGACGGTATGCGAACTGTAGTGGGTCCATTTTGCGAGGAAGGAGGGCACAGATGTGCTTCTTGATTAGCCTCTCAAAGCATTTCATGACAACCGAGGTGAGGGCCACCGGTCGGTTGTCATTTAAACACGCTGGAGAGGCATTCTTTGGCACCGGTACAATGATGGATCTTTTGAAGCATGCAGGGACCACGGACTTTGCCAAGGAGAGGTTGAATATTGTGGTGAGCACTGGAGCAAGCAACTGGAGGGTTAATGGTGAGGGTTAAGGGTGAGTGTTAAGGGTGAGTGTTAAGGTTGAGGGTTAGGGGTGAGTGTTAAGGGTTAAGGGTGAGGGTTAAGTGTGAGGGTTAGGGGTGAGGGTTAAGGGTGAGGGTTAAGGGTGAGGGTTAAGGGTGAGGGGTATGGGTTAAGGGCGAGGGTTATGGGTGAGGGTGAAGGGTGAGGGTTAAGGGTGAGGGTTAAGGGTGAGGGCTAAGGGTTAAGGGTGCGAGTTTGAGTGTGAGGGATAAGGGGGAGGATTAAGGGTGAAGGTTAAGGGTGAGGGTTAAGGGTGAGGGTTAAGGGTGAGGGTTAAGGGTGAGGGTTAAGGGTGAGGGTTAATGGTGAGGGTTAAGGGTGAGTGTTAAGGGTGAGTGTTAAGGGTGAGGATTAAGGGTGAGGGTTAAGGATGAGTGTTAAGGGAGAGGGTTAAGGGTGAGTGTTAAGGGTGAGGGTTAAAGGTTAAGGGCGAGGGTTAAGGGTGAGGGTTAAGGGTGAGGGTTAAGGGTGAGGGTTAAGGGTGAGGGTTAAGGGTGAGGGTTAAGGGTGAGGGTTAAGGGTGAGGGTTAAGGATGAGTGTTAAGGGAGAGGGTTAAGGGTGAGTGTTAAGGGTGAGGGTTAAAGGTTAAGGGCGAGGGTTAAGGGTGAGGGATGAGGGGGAGGGTTAAGGGTGAGGGTTAAGGGTGAGGGTTAAGGGTGAGGGTTAAGGGTGAGGGCTAAGGGTTAAGGGTGCGAGTTTGAGTGTGAGGGTTAAGGGTGAGGGTTAAGGGTGAGGGTTAAGGGTGAGGGTTAATGGCGAGGGTTAAGTGTGAGGGTTAAGGGTGAGGGTTAAGGGTGATGGTTAAGGGTGAGGGTTAAGGATGAGTGTTAAGGGAGAGGGTTAAGGGTGAGTGTTAAGGGTGAGGGTTAAAGGTTAAGGGCGAGGGTTAAGGGTGAGGGATAAGGGGGAGGGTTAAGGGTGAAGGTTAAGGCTGAGGGTTAAGGGTGAGGGTTAAGGGTGAGGGTTAAGGGTGAGGGATAAGGGTGAGGGTTAATGGTGAGGGTTAAGGGTGAGTGTTAAGGGTGAGTGTTAAGGTTGAGGGTTAAGGGTGAGTGTTAAGGGTTAAGGGTGAGGGTTAAGTGTGAGGGTTAGGGGTGAGGGTTAAGGGTGAGGGTTAACTGTGAGGGTTAAGGGTGAGGGTTAAGGGTGAGGGTTAAGGGTTAAGGGTGAGGGTTAAGGGTGAGGGTTAAGGGTGAGGGTGAAGGGTGAGGGTTAAGGGTGAGGGTTAAGGATTAAGGGTTAAGGGTGAGGGATAAGGGTGAGGGTTAAGGGTGAGGGTTAAGAGTTAAGGGTGAGGGTTAAGGGTGAGGGTTAAGGGTTAAGGGTGAGGGTTAAGGGTGAAGGGTGAGGGTTAAGGGTGAGGGTTAAGGGTAGGGGTTAAGGGTGAGGGTTAAGGGTGAGGGTTAAGGGTGAGGGTTAAGGGTGAGGGTTAAGGGTGAGGGTTAAGGGTGAGGGTTAAGGGTGAGGGTTAAGGGTTAAGGGTGAGGGTTAAGGGTGAGTGTTAAGGGTGAGGGTTAAGGGTGATGGTTAAGGGTTAAGGGTGAGGGTTAAGGGTGAGGGTTAAGGGTGAGGGTTAAGGGTGAGGGTTAAGGGTGAGGGTTAAGGCTAAGGGTCAAGGGTTAAGGGTGAGGGTTAAGGGTGAGGGTTAAGGGTGAGGGTTAAGGGTGAGGGTTAAGGGTGAGGGTTAAGGGTGAGGGATAAGGGTGAGGGTTAAGGGTGAGGGTTAAGGGTGTGGGTTAAGGGTGAGGGTTAAGGGTGTGGGTTAAGGGTGAGGGTTAAGGGTGATGGATAAGTGTGAGGGTTAAGGGTGAGGGTTAAGGATGAGGGTTAAGGGTGAGGGTTAAGGGTTAAAGGTGTGGGTTTGAGTGTGAGGGTTAAGGGTGAGGGTTAAGGGTGAGGGTTAAGGGTGAGGGTTAAGGGTGAGGGTTAATGGCGAGGGTTAAGTGTGAGGGTTAAGGGTGAGGGTTAAGGGTGAGGGTTAAGGGTGAGGGTTAAGAGTGAGTGTTAAGGGTGAGGGTTAAGGGTGAGGGTTAAGGGTGAGGGTTAAAGGTTAAGGGTGAGGGTTAAGGGTGAGGGTTAAGGGTGAGGGTTAAGGGTGAAGGTTAAGGGTGAGGGTTAAGGGTGAGGGTTAAGGGTGAGGGTTAAGTGTTAAGGGTGAGGGTTAAGGGTGAGGGTTAAGGGTGAGGGTTAATGGTGAGGGTTAAGGGTGAGGGTTAAGGGTGAGTGTTAAGGTTGAGGGTTAAGGGTGAGGGTTAAGGGTTAAGGGTGAGGGTTAAGAGTGAGGGTTAAGGGTGAGGGTGAAGGGTGAGGGTTAAGGGTGAGGGTTAAGGGTGAGGGGTGTGGGTTAAGGGTGAGGGTTAAGGGTTAAGGGTGAGGGTTAATTTTGAGGGTTAAGGGTGAGGGTTAAGGGTGAGTGTTAAGGGTGAGTGTTAAGGTTGAGGGTTAAGGGTGAGTGTTAAGTGTGAGTGTTAAGGGTGAGGGTTAAGGGTGAGGGTGAAGGGTGAGGGTTAATTTTGAGGGTTAAGGGTGAGGTTTAAATGTGAGGGTTAGGGGTGATGGTTAAGGGTGAGGGTTAAGTGTGAGGGTTAAGGGTGAGGGTTAAGGGTGAGGGTGAAGGGTGAGGGTTAAGGGTGAGGGTTAAGGGTGAGGGTTGAGGGTTAAGGGTGAGGGTTAAGGGTTAAGGGTGAGGGTTAAGGGTGAGGGTTAAGGGTGAGGGTTAAGGGTGAGGGTTAAGGGTGAGGGTTAAGGGTGAGGGTTAAGGGTAATTGTTAAGGGTGAGGGTTAAGGGTGAGGGTTAAGGGTGAGGGTTAAGGGTGAGGGTTAAGGGTGAGGGTTAAGGGTGAGGGTTAAGGGTGAGGGTTAAGAGTTAAGGGTGAGGGTCATGGGTGAGGGTTAAGGGTGGGGGTTAAGGGTGAGGGTTAAGGGTGAGGGTTAAGGATGAGGGTTAAGGGTGAGGGTTAAGGGTGAGGGTTAAGGGTTAAGGTGAGGGTTAAGGGTAAGGGTTAAGGGTGAGGGTTAAGGGTGAGGGTTAAGGGTGAGTGTTAAGGGTGAGGGTTAATGGTGAGGGTTAAGGGTGAGGGTTAAGGGTGAGGGTTAAGGGTGAGGGATAAGGGTGAGGGTTAAGGGTGAGGGTTAAGAGTTAAGGGTGAGGGTTAATGGTGAGGGTTAAGGGTGAGGGTTAATGGTGAGGTTTAAGGGTTAAGGGTGAGTGTTAAGGGTGAGTGTTAAGGGTGAGGGTTAAGGGTGATGGTTAAGGGTTAAGGGTGAGGGTTAAGGGTGAGGGTTAAGGGTGAGTGTTAAGGGTGAGGGTTAAGGGTGAGGGTTAAGGGTGAAGGTTAAGGGTTAAGGGTGAGGGTTAAGGGTGAGGGGTGAGGGTTAAGGGTGAGGGTTAAGGGTTAAGGGTGAGGGTTAAGGGTGAGGGTTAAGGGAGAGGGTTAAGGGTGAGGGTTAAGGGTGAGGGTTAAGGGTGAGGGTTAAGGGTAATTGTTAAGGGTGAGGGTTAAGGGTGAGGGTTAAGGGTGAGGGTTAAGGGTGAGGGTTAAGGGTGAGGGTTAAGGGTGAGGGTTAAGAGTTAAGGGTGAGGGTTATGGGTGAGGGTTAAGGGTGAGGGTTAAGGGTGAGGGTTAAGGGTGAGGGTTAAGGATGAGGGTTAAGGGTGAGGGTTAAGGGTGAGGGTTAAGGGTTAAGGTGAGGGTTAAGGGTAAGGGTTAAGGGTGAGGGTTAAGGGTGAGGGTTAAGGGTGAGTGTTAAGGGTGAGGGTTAAGGGTGAGGGATGAGGGTGAGGGTTAAGGGTGAGGGTTAAGAGTTAAGGGTGAGGGTTAATGGTGAGGGTTAAGGGTGAGGGTTAATGGTGAGGGTTAAGGGTTAAGGGTGAGGGTTAAGGATGAGTGTTAAGGGTGAGGGTTAAGGGTGATGGTTAAGGGTTAAGGGTGAGGGTTAAGTGTGAGGGTTAAGGGTGAGGGTTAAGGGTGAGGGTTAAGGGTGAAGGTTAAGGGTTAAGGGTGAGGGTTAAGGGTGAGTGTTAAGGGTGAGGGTTAAGGGTGATGGTTAAGGGTTAAGGGTGAGGGTTAAGGGTGAGGGTTAAGGTGAGGGTTAAGGGTGAGGGTTAAGGGTGAGGGTTAAGGGAGAGGGTTAAGGGTTAAGGGTGAGGGTTAAATGTGAGGGTTAAGGGTGAGGGTTAAGGGTGAGGGTTAAGGGTGAGCGTTAAGGGTGAGGGTTAAGGGTGAGGGTTAAGGTTGAGGGTTAAGGGTGAGGGTTAAGGGTGTGGGTTAAGGGTGAGGGTTAAGGGTGAGGGTTAAGGGTGAGGGTTAAGGGTGAGGGATAAGTGTGAGGTTTAAGGGTGAGGGTTAAGGATGAGGGTTAAGGGTGAGGGTTAAGGCTTATGGGTGTGGGTTTGAGTGTGAGGGTTAAGGGTGAGGGTTAAGGGTGAGGGTTAAGGGTGAGTGTTAAGGGTGAGGGTTAAGGGTGAGGGATGAGGGTGAGGGTTAAGGGTGAGGGTTAAGAGTTAAGGGTGAGGGTTAATGGTGAGGGTTAAGGGTGAGGGTTAATGGTGAGGGTTAAGGGTTAAGGGTGAGGGTTAAGGGTGAGGGTTAAGGGTTAAGGGAGAGGGTTAAGGGTGAGGGTTAAGGGTGAGGGTTAAGGGTGAGGGTTAAGGGTGAGGGTTAAGGGAGAGGGTTAAGGGTGAGGGTTAAGGGTGAGGGTTAAGGGTGAGGGTTAAGGGTAATTGTTAAGGGTGAGGGTTAAGGGTGAGGGTTAAGGGTGAGGGTTAAGGGTGAGGGTTAAGGGTGAGGGTTAAGGGTGAGGGTTAAGAGTTAAGGGTGAGGGTTAAGGGTGAGGGTTATGGGTGAGGGTTAAGGGTGAGGGTTAAGGGTAAGGGTTAAGGGTGAGGGTTAAGGGTGAGGGTTAAGGGTGAGTGTTAAGGGTGAGGGTTAAGGGTGAGGGATGAGGGTGAGGGTTAAGGGTGAGGGTTAAGAGTTAAGGGTGAGGGTTAATGGTGAGGGTTAAGGGTGAGGGTTAATGGTGAGGGTTAAGGGTTAAGGGTGAGGGTTAAGGATGAGTGTTAAGGGTGAGGGTTAAGGGTGATGGTTAAGGGTTAAGGGTGAGGGTTAAGGGTGAGGGTTAAGGGTGAGGGTTAAGGGTGAGGGTTAAGGGTGAAGGTTAAGGGTTAAGGGTGAGGGTTAAGGGTGAGTGTTAAGGGTGAGGGTTAAGGGTGATGGTTAAGGGTTAAGGGTGAGGGTTAAGGGTGAGGGTTAAGGTGAGGGTTAAGGGTGAGGGTTAAGGGTGAGGGTTAAGGGAGAGGGTTAAGGGTTAAGGGTGAGGGTTAATTGTGAGGGTTAAGGGTGAGGGTTAAGGGTGAGGGTTAAGGGTGAGGGTTAAGGGTGAGGGTTAAGGGTGAGGGTTAAAGGTGAGGGTTAAGGGTGTGGGTTAAGGGTGAGGGTTAAGGGTGAGGGTTAAGGGTGAGGGTTAAGGGTGAGGGATAAGTGTGAGGTTTAAGGGTGAGGGTTAAGGATGAGGGTTAAGGGTGAGGGTTAAGGCTTAAGGGTGTGGGTTTGAGTGTGAGGGTTAAGGGTGAGGGTTAAGGGTGAGGGTTAAGGGTGAGGGTTAAGGGTGAGGGTTAATGGCGAGGGTTAAGAGTGAGGGTTAAGGGTGAGGGTTAAGGGTGAGGGTTAAGGGTGAGGTTTAAGGGTGAGTGTTAAGGGTGAGGGTTAAGGGTGAGGGTTAAGGGTGAGTGTTAAAGGTTAAGGGTGAGGGTTAAGGGTGAGGGTTAAGGGTGAGGGTTAAGGGTGAAGGTTAAGGGTGAGGGTTAAGGGTGAGGGTTAAGGGTGAGGGTTAAGGGTTAAGGGTGAGGGTTAAGGGTGAGGATTAAGGGTGAGGGTTAAGGGTGAGGGTTAAGGGTGAAGGTTAAGGGTGAGGGTTAAGTGTGAGTGTTAAGGGTGAGGGTTAAGGGTGAGGGTTAAGGGTGAGGGTTAAGAGTTAAGGGTGAGGGTTATGGGTGAGGGTTAAGGGTGAGGGTTAAGGGTTAAGGGTGAGGGTTAAGAGTGAGGGTTAGGGGTGAGGGTTAAGGGTGAGGGTTAAGTGTGAGGGTTAAGGGTGAGGGTTAAGGGTGAGGGTTATGGGTTAAGGGTGAGGGTTAAGGGTGAGGGTGAAGGGTGAGGGTTAAGGGTGAGGGTTAAGGGTGAGGGGTGAGGGTTAAGGGTGAGGGTTAAGGGTTAAGGGTGAGGGTTAATGTTGAGGGTTAAGGGTGAGGGTTAAGGGTGAGGGTTAAGGGTGAGGGTTAAGGGTGATGGTTAAGGGTGAGGTTTAAGTGTGAGTGTTAAGGGTGAGGGTTAAGGGTGAGGGTTAAGGGTGAGGGTTAACGGTGAGGGTTAAGAGTTAAGGGTGAGGGTTATGGGTGAGGGTTAAGGGTGAGGGTTAAGGGTGAGGGTTAAGGGTGATGGTTAAGGGTGAGGGTTAAGGGTGAGGGTTAAGGGTGAGGGTTAAGGGTTAAGGTGAGGGTTAAGGGTAAGGGTTAAAGGTGAGGGTTAAGGGTGAGGGTTAATGTTGAGGGTTAAGGGTGAGGGTTAAGGGTGAGGGTTAAGGGTGAGGGTTAAGGGTGAGGGTTAAGGGTCAAGGTGAGGGTTAAGGGTAAGGGTTAAGGGTGAGGGTTAAGGGTGAGGGTTAATGTTGAGGGTTAAGGGTGAGGGTTAAGGGTGAGGGTTAAGGGTGAGGGTTAAGGATGAGGATTAAGTGTGAGGGTTAAGGGTCAGGGTTAAGGATGAGGATTAAATGTGAGGGTTAAGGTTGAGGGTTAAGGGTGAAGGTTAAGGGTGAGGGTTAAGGGTGAGGGTTAAGGGTGAGGGTTAAGGGTGAGGGTTAAGGGTTAAGGGTGAGGGTTAAGGGTGAGGGTTAAGCGTTAAAGGTGAGGGTGCATCCCAGGGTACTTAAGGAGGTGGCTCTAGAAATAGTGAAAGCATTGGAGATCATTTTTCAATGTTCTATAGATTCAGGATCAGTTCCTGTGGATTGGAGGATAGCAAATGTTATCCCACTTTTTAAGAAAGGAGGGAGAGAGAAAACGGTAAACTATAGACCAGTTAGTCTGACATCAGTGGTGGGGAAGATGCTGGAGTCAATTATAAAATACGAAATTGCTGAGCATTTGGATAGCAGTAACGGGATCATTCCGAGTCAGCATGGATTTACGAAGGGGAAATCATGCTTGACAAATCTACTGGAATTTTTTGAGGATGTAACTAGGAAAATTGAAAGGGGAGTGTCAGTGGATGTGGTGTACCTCGACTTTCAGAAAGCCTTCGACAAGGTCCCACATAGGAGATTCGTGGGCAAAATTAGGGCACATGGTATTGGGGGTAGGGTACTGACATGGATAGAAAATTGGTTGACAGACAGAAAGCAAAGAGTGGGGATAAATGGTCCCTTTCGGAATGGCAGGCAGTGACCAGTGGGGTACCGCAAGGTTCGGTGCTGGGACCCCAGCTATTTACGATATACATTAATGACTTAGACGAAGGGATTAAAAGTACCATTAGCAAATTTGCAGATGATACTAAGCTGGGGGGTAGTGTGAATTGTGAGGAAGATGCAATAAGGCTGCAGGGTGACTTGGACAGGTTGTGTGAGTGGGCGGATACATGGCAGATGCAGTTTAATGTAGATATGTGTCAGGTTATTCACTTTGGAAGTAAGAATAAAAAGGCAGATTATTATCTGAATGGTGTCAAGTTAGGAGGAGGGGGAGTTCAACGAGATCTGGGTGTCCTAGTGCATCAGTCAATGAAAGGAAGCATGCAGGTACAGCAGGCAGTGAAGAAAGCCAATGGAATGTTGGCCTTCGTAACAAGAGGAGTTGAGTATAGGAGCAAAGAGGTCCTTCTACAGTTGTACCGGGCCCTGGTGAGACTGCACCTGGAGTTTTGGTCTCCAAATTTGAGGAAGGATATTCTTGCTATGGAGGGCGTGCAGCGTAGGTTCACTAGGTTAATTCCCGGAATGGCGGGACTGTCGTATGTTGAAAGGCTGGAGCGATTGGGCTTGTATACACTGGAATTTAGAAGGATGAGGGGGGATCTTATTGAAACATATAAGATAATTAGGGGATTGGACACATTAGAGGCAGGAAACATGTTCCCAATGTTGGGGGAGCCTAGAACAAGGGGCCACAGTTTAAGAATAAGGGGTAGGCCATTTAGAACTGAGATGAGGAAGAACTTTTTCAGTCAGAGAGTGGTGAAGGTGTGGAATTCTCTACCTCAGAAGGCAGTGGAGGCCAGTTCGTTGGATGCTTTCAAGAGAGAGCTGGATAGAGCTCTTAATGATAGCAGAGTGAGGGTGTATGGGGAGAAGGCAGGAACGGGGTACTGATTGCGAGTGATCAGCCATGATCGCATTGAATGGCG
Source organism: Rhinoraja longicauda (assembly GCF_053455715.1). Classification (NCBI taxonomy): domain Eukaryota; kingdom Metazoa; phylum Chordata; class Chondrichthyes; order Rajiformes; family Arhynchobatidae; genus Rhinoraja; species Rhinoraja longicauda. The sequence continues at coordinate 84,658 of NW_027601531.1, read as the reverse complement.
GTGCTGGCTCGAAGGGCTGAATGGCCTACTCCTGCACCTATTGTCTATTGTCTCTTGTCTATTAAGGGTGAGGGTTAAGGTTGAGGGTTAAGGGTGAGGGTTAAGGGTGAGGGTAAAGGGTGAGGGTTAAGGGTGAGGGTTAAGGGTGAGGGTTAAGGGTGAGGGTTAAGGGTGAGGGTTAAGGGTGAGGGTTAAGGGTGAGGGTTAAGGGTGAGGTTTAAGGGTGAGGTTTAAGGGTTAAGGGTGAGGGTTAAGGGTGAAGGTTAAGGGTGAGTGTTAAGGGTGAGGGTTAATGTTGAGGGTTAAGGGTGAGGGTTAAGGGTGAGGGTTAAGGGTGAGAGTTAAGGGTGAGGGTTAAGGGTGATGGTGAAGTGTGAGGGTTAAGGGTGAGGGTTAAAGGTTAAGGGCGAGGGTTAAGGGTGAGGGTTAAGGGTGAGGGTCAAGGGTGAGGGTTACGTGTGAGGGTTAAGGGTTAAGGTGAGGGTTAAGGGTATGGGTTAAGGGTGAGGGTTAAGGGTGAGGGTTAAGGGTGAGGGTTAAGGGTGAGGGTTAAGGGTGAGGGTTAAGGGTGAGGGTAAAGGGTGAGGGTTAAGGGTGAGGGATAAGGGTGAGGGTTAAGGGTGAGGGTTAAGGGTTAGGGGTGAAGGTTAATGGTGAGGGTTAAGGGTGAGGGTTAAGGGTGATGGTTAAGGGTGAGGGTTAAAGGTGAGGGTTAAGGGTGAGGGTTAAGGGTGAGGTTTATGGGTGAGGGGTAAGGGTGGGGGTTAAGAGTGAGGGTTAAGGATGAGGGTTAAGGGTTAAGGGTGAGGGTTAAGGGTGAGGGTTGAGGGGGAGGGTTAAGCGGGAGGGTAAAGGCTGAGGGTTAAGGGTGAGGGTTAAGGGTTAAGGGTGAGGGTTAAGGGTGAGGGTTAAGGGTGAGGGTTAAGCATGAGGGTTAAGGGTTAAGGGTGAGGGTTAAGGGTGAGGGTTAAGGGTGAGGGTTAAGGATGAGGGTTAAGGGTTATGGGTGAGGGTTAAGGGTGAGGGTTAAGGGGGAGGGTTAAGCGGGAGGGTAAAGGCTGAGGGTTAAGGGTGAGGGTTAAGGGTTAAGGGTGAGGGTTAAGGGTGAGGGTTAAGCGTGAGGGTTAAGGGTGAGGGTTAAGGATGAGGGTTAATGGTGAGGGTTAAGGGTGAGGGTTAAGGGTGAGGGTTAAGGGTGAAGGTTAAGGGTGAGGGTTAAGGATGAGGGTTAAGGGTTAAGGGTGAGAGTTAAGGGTGAGGGTTAAGTGTTAAAGGTGAGGGTTAAGGGTGAGGGTTAAGGTTGTGGGTTAAGGTTGAGGGTTAAGGGTGAGGGTTAAGGGTGAGGGTTAAGGGTGAGGGTTAAGGGTTAAGGGTGAGAGTTAAGGATGAGGGTTAAGGGTGAGGGTTAAGGGTGAGGGTTAATGGTGAGGGTTAAGGGTGAGGGTTAAGGGTGAGGGATAAGGGTGAGGGTTAAGGGCGAGGGTTAAGGGTTAGTGTTAAGGGTGAGGGTTAAGGGTGAGGGTTAAGTTTGAGGGTTATGGGTTAAGGGTGAGGGTTAAGGGTGAGGGTTAAGCATGAGGGTTAAGGGTTAAGGGTGAGGGATATGGGTGAGGGTTAAGGGTGAGGGTTAACGGTGAGGGTTAAGGGTTAAGGGTGAGGGTTAATAGTGATGGTTAAGGGTGAGGGTTAAGGGTGAGGGTTAAGGGTGAGGGTTAAGGGTGAGGGTTAAGGGTGAGGGTTAAGGTTGAGGGTTAAGGGTGAGGGGTAAGGGTTAAGGGTGAGGGTTAAGGGTGAGGGTTAAGGGTGAGGGTTAAGGGTGAGGGTTAAGAGTGAGGGTTAAGGGTGAGGGTTAAGGGTAAGGGTTAAGGATGAGGATTAAGTATGAGGGTTAAGGGTGAGGGTTAAGGGTGAGGGTTAAGGGTGAGGGTTAAGGGTGAGGGTTAATGGTGAGGGTTAAGGGTGAGGCTTAAGACTGAGGGTTAAGGGTTAATGGTGAGGGTTAAGGGTGAGGGTTAAGGGTTAAAGGTGAGGGTTAAGGGTGAGGGTTAAGAGTGAGGGTTAAGGGTGAGGGTTAAGGGTGAGGGTTAAGGGTGAGGGTTAAGGGTGAGGGTTAAGGGTGAGGGTTAAATGTGAGGATTAAGGGTTAAGGGTGAGTGTTAAGGGTGAGGGTTAAGGGTGAGGGTTAAGCGTGAGAGTTAAGGGTGAGGGTTAAGGGTGGGAGTTAAGGGTGAGGGTTAAGTGTGAGGGTTAAGTGTGTGGATTAAGGGTGAGGGTTAAGGGTGTGGGTTAAGGGTGAGTGTTAAGGGTGAGGGTTAAGGGATAAGGATGAGGGTTAAGGGTGAGGGTTAAGGGTTAAAGGTGAGGGTTAAAGGTGAGGGTTAAGGTTGAGGGTTAAGGGTGAGGGTTAAGGGTTAATGGTGAGGGTTAAGGGTGAGGGTTAAGGGTGAGGGTTAAGGGTGAGGGTTAAGGGTGAGTGTTAAGGGTGAGGGTTAAGGGTGAGGGTTAAGGGTTAAGCGTGAGGGTTAAGGGTGAGGGTTAAGGATGAGGGTTAAGGTTGAGGGTTAAGGGTGAGGGTTAAGGGTGAGGGTTAAGGGTGATGGTGAAGTGTGAGGGTTAATGGCGAGGGTTAAGGGTGAGGGTTAAGGGTTAATGGTGAGGGTTAAGGGTGAGGGTTAAGGGTGAGGGTTAAGGGTGAGTGTTAAGTGTGTGGATTAAGGGTGAGGGTTAAGGGTGACGGTTAAGGGTGAGTGTTACGGGTTAAGGGTGAGGGTTAAGGGTGAGGGTTAAGGGATAAGGGTGAGAGTTAAGGGTAGGGTTAAGGGTTAAAGGTGAGGGTTAAGGGTGAGGGTTAAGGTTGAGGGTTAAGGGTGAGGGTTAAGGGTGAGGGTTAAGGGTGAGGGTTAAGGGTGAGGTTTATGGATGAGGGTTAAGGGTGAGGGTTAATGGTGAGGGTTAAGAGTGAGGGTTAAGGGTGAGGGTTAAGGGTTAAGGGTGAGGGTTAAGGGTGAGGGTTAAGGGTGAGGGTTAAGGGTGAGGGTTAATGGTGAGGGTTAAGGGTGAGGGTTAAGGGTGAGGGTTAAGGCTGAGGGTTAAGGGTGAGGGTTAAGGGTGAGGGTTAAGGGTGAGGGTTAAGGGTGATGGTGAAGTGTGCGGGTTAATGGTGAGGGTTAAGGGTGAGGGTTAAGGATGAGGATTAAGTGTGAGGGTTAAGGGTGAGGGTTAAGGGTGAGGGTTAAGGGTGATGGTTAAGGGTGAGGGTTAAGGGTGAGGGTTAAGGGTGAGGGTTAAGGGTGAGGGTTAAGGGTGATTGTTAAGGGTGAGAGTTAAGGGTGAGGGTTAAGAGTGAGGGTTAAGGGTGAGGGTTAAGGCTGGAGGTTAAGTGTGAGGGTTAAGGGTGAGGGTTAAGGGTGATGGTGAAGTGTGAGGGTTAATGGTGAGGGTTAAGGGTGAGGGTTAAGGATGAGGATTAAGGGTGAGGGTTAAGGGTGAGGGTTAAGGGTGAGGGTTAAAGGATAAGGGTGAGGGTTATGGGTGAGGGTTAAGGGTTAAAGGTGAGGGTTAAGGGTGAGGGTTAAGGTTGAGGGTTAAGGGTGAGGGTTAAGGGTGAGGGTTAAGGGTGAGGGTTAAGGGTGAGGGTTAAGCGTGAGGGTTAAGGGTGAGCGTTAAGGGTGAGGGTTAAGGGTGAGGGTTAATGGTGAGGGTTAAGAGTGAGGGTTAAGGGTGAGGGTTAAGGGTGAGGGTTAAGGGTTAAGGGTGAGGGTTAAGGGTGAGGGTTAAGGGTGTGGGTTGGAGGCGGTTGGAGCAGCGTCCGGGCGGTAGGTTTAAAAACCCAGCGCGGGGCCTTGTTCACCCAGAGGCGGTTGGAGGCGTTTGGAGGCGGTTGGAGGCGGTTGGGGGCGGTTGGAGGCGGTTGGAGGCGGTTGGTGGCGGTTGGAGGCGGTTGGTGGCGGTTGGTGGCGGTTGGAGCCGGTTGGAGCCGGTTGGAGCCGGTTGATAAAAACGTTCCCACACACTTTAAAAGAAGTGTTCTGGAGGAAGCCGCTGATTGGTGGAAGCGGACTAGAGGAAGCAGCTGATTGGGCGTTGTAATTCTGCTTTTTATTCGTACTTTTAGTTAAGGGTTCAGTGAGTTAAGGGTTCAGTGAGTTAAGGGTTCAGTGAGTTAAGGGTTCAGTGAGTTAAGGGTTCAGTGAGTTAAGGGTTCAGTGAGTTAAGGGTTCAGTGAGTTAAGGGTTCAGTGAGTTAAGGGTTCAGTGAGTTAAGGGTTCAGTGAGTTAAGGGTTCAGTGAGTTAAGGGTTCAGTGAGTTAAGGGTTCAGTGAGTTAAGGGTTCAGTGAGTTAAGGGTTCAGGAAGTTAAGGGTTCAGTGAGTTAAGGGTTCAGTGAGTTAAGGGTTCAGGAAGTTAAGGGTTCAGTGAGTTAAGGGTTCAGGAAGTTAAGGGTTCAGTGAGTTAAGGGTTCAGGAAGTTAAGGGTTCAGTGAGTTAAGGGTTCAGGAAGTTAAGGGTTCAGTGAGTTAAGGGTTCAGGAAGTTAAGGGTTCAGTGAGTTAAGGGTTCAGGAAGTTAAGGGTTCAGTGAGTTAAGGGTTCAGGAAGTTAAGGGTTCAGTGAGTTAAGGGTTCAGGAAGTTAAGGGTTCAGTGAGTTAAGGGTTCAGGAAGTTAAGGGTTCAGTGAGTTAAGGGTTCAGGAAGTTAAGGGTTCAGTGAGTTAAGGGTTCAGGAAGTTAAGGGTTCAGTGAGTTAAGGGTTCAGGAAGTTAAGGGTTCAGTGAGTTAAGGGTTCAGGAAGTTAAGGGTTCAGTGAGTTAAGGGTTCAGGAAGTTAAGGGTTCAGTGAGTTAAGGGTTCAGGAAGTTAAGGGTTCAGTGAGTTAAGGGTTCAGGAAGTTAAGGGTTCAGTGAGTTAAGGGTTCGGTGAGTTCAGGGTTCGGTGAGTTAAGGGTTCAGGAAGTTAAGGGTTCAGTGAGTTAAGGGTTCGGTGAGTTCAGGGTTCGGTGAGTTAAGGGTTCAGGAAGTTAAGTGTTCAGTGAGTTAAGGGTTCAGGAAGTTAAGGGTTCAGTGAGTTAAGGGTTCAGGAAGTTAAGGGTTCAGTGAGTTAAGGGTTCAGGAAGTTAAGGGTTCAGTGAGTTAAGGGTTCAGGAAGTTAAGGGTTCAGTGAGTTAAGGGTTCAGGAAGTTAAGGGTTCAGTGAGTTAAGGGTTCAGGAAGTTAAGGGTTCAGTGAGTTAAGGGTTCAGGAAGTTAAGGGTTCAGTGAGTTAAGGGTTCAGGAAGTTAATGGTTCAGTGAGTTAAGGGTTCAGGAAGTCAAGGGTTCAGTGAGTTAAGGGTTCAGGAAGTTAAGGGTTCAGTGAGTTAAGGGTTCAGGAATTTAAGGGTTCAGTGAGTTAAGGGTTCAGGAAGTTAAGGGTTCAGTGAGTTAAGGGTTCAGGAAGTTAAGGGTTCAGTGAGTTAAGGGTTCAGGAAGTTAAGGGTTCAGTGAGTTAAGGGTTCAGGAAGTTAAGGGTTCAGTGAGTTAAGGGTTCAGGAAGTTAAGGGTTCAGTGAGTTAAGGGTTCAGGAAGTTAAGGGTTCAGTGAGTTAAGGGTTCAGGAAGTTAAGGGTTCAGTGAGTTAAGGGTTCAGGAAGTTAAGGGTTCAGTGAGTTAAGGGTTCAGGAAGTTAAGGGTTCAGTGAGTTAAGGGTTCAGGAAGTTAAGGCTTCAGTGAGTTAAGGGTTCAGGAAGTTAAGGGTTCAGTGAGTTAAGGGTTCAGGAAGTTAAGGGTTCAGTGAGTTAAGGGTTCAGGAAGTTAAGGGTTCAGTGAGTTAAGGGTTCAGGAAGTTAAGGGTTCAGTGAGTTAAGGGTTCAGGAAGTTAAGGGTTCAGTGAGTTAAGGGTTCAGGAAGTTAAGGGTTCAGTGAGTTAAGGGTTCAGGAAGTTAAGGGTTCAGTGAGTTAAGGGTTCAGGAAGTTAAGGGTTCAGTGAGTTAAGGGTTCAGGAAGTTAAGGGTTCAGTGAGTTAAGGGTTCAGGAAGTTAAGGGTTCAGTGAGTTAAGGGTTCAGGAAGTTAAGGGTTCAGTGAGTTAAGGGTTCAGGAAGTTAAGGGTTCAGTGAGTTAAGGGTTCAGGAAGTTAAGGGTTCAGTGAGTTAAGGGTTCAGGAAGTTAAGGGTTCAGTGAGTTAAGGGTTCAGGAAGTTAAGGGTTCAGTGAGTTAAGGGTTCAGGAAGTTAAGGGTTCAGTGAGTTAAGGGTTCAGGAAGTTAAGGGTTCAGTGAGTTAAGGGTTCAGGAAGTTAAGGGTTCAGTGAGTTAAGGGTTCAGGAAGTTAAGGGTTCAGTGAGTTAAGGGTTCGGTGAGTTCAGGGTTCGGTGAGTTAAGGGTTCAGGAAGTTAAGGGTTCAGTGAGTTAAGGGTTCGGTGAGTTCAGGGTTCGGTGAGTTAAGGGTTCAGGAAGTTAAGTGTTCAGTGAGTTAAGGGTTCAGGAAGTTAAGGGTTCAGTGAGTTAAGGGTTCGGTGAGTTCAGGGTTCGGTGAGTTAAGGGTTCAGGAAGTTAAGGGTTCGGTGAGTTAAGGGTTCAGGAAGTTAAGGGTTCAGTGAGTTAAGGGTTCGGTGAGTTCAGGGTTCGGTGAGTTAAGGGTTCAGGAAGTTAAGGGTTCGGTGAGTTAAGGGTTCAGGAAGTTAAGGGTTCAGGAAGTTAAGGGTTCAGTGAGTTAAGGGTTCGGTGAGTTCAGGGTTCGGTGAGTTAAGGGTTCAGGAAGTTAAGGGTTCGGTGAGTTCAGGGTTCAGGAAGTTAAGGGTTCAGTGAGTTCAGGGTTCGGTGAGTTCAGGGTTCAGGAAGTTAAGGGTTCAGTGAGTTAAACGTACAGTGCTTTTTAGTAAAGGTACAGTTTAAAGGATTAAGAGGGATTTTATTTTATTTGGGGGTAAGACATGTCAGATGAGATTGGCCCCGTGGAATGCTCATCCTGCAACATGTGGGAGAAAGGGATATTGTCGGTGTCCCTGATGACTACATGTGCAGGAAGTGTGTCCAGCTGCAGCTCCTGGCAAACCGCATTGAACGGTTGGAGCTGCAGTCGGACTCATTCTGGAGCATCCACGATGCTGAGAAGGTCGTGAATAGCACGTACAGTGAGTTGGCCACACCACAGGTAAAAGATAAGCGGACAGAAAGGAAACGGGTGGCCACTAGCCAGCGTAGCAGTAGGCAGGTAATGCAGGAGTCCCCTGCGGTCATCTCCCTCCTAAACAGATATGCCATTTTGGATACTGTTGGGGGAGATGGCTCATCAGGGGAAGGCAGCAGCAGCCAAGTTCATGGCACCGTGGGTGGCTCTGCGGCAAAAGAGGGGAGGAAAAAGAGTGGAAGGGCTATAGTGATAGGGGATTCAATTGTAAGGGGAATAGATAGGCGTTTCTGCGGCCGCAAACGAGACTCCAGGATGGTATGTTGCCTCCCTGGTGCAAGGGTCAGGGATATCTCTGAGCGGCTGCAGGACATTCTGAAGGGGGAGGGTGAGCAGCCAGTTGTCGTGGTGCACGTTGGCACCAACGATTTAGGTAAAAAACGGGATGAGGTCCTACAAGGTGAATTTAGAGAGCTAGGAAATAAACTAAAAAGTAGGACCTCAAAGGTAATAATCTCTGGATTACTACCAGTGCCACGTGCTAGTCAGAGTAGGAATAGGAGGATAGTTCATATGAATACGTGGCTTGAAAAATGGTGCAAGGGGGAGGGATTCAAATTTTTAGGACATTGGAACCAGTTCTGGGAGAGGTGGGACCAGTACAAACAGGACGGTCTGCACCTGAACTGGAATGGAACCAATGTCCTAGGGGGAGTGTTTGCTAGTGCTGTCTGGGAGGATTTAAACTAATGTGGCAGGGGGATGGGAGCTGGAGCAGAGAGACAGAGGGATGTAAAATGAGGGTAGAAGCAACAGGTAGCAAGGTGAAAAGTAAAAGTGGCAGGCAGACAAATCCAGGGCAAAAATCAAAAAGGGCCACTTTCCAACATAATCGTACAAGGGGTAAGAGAGTTGTAAAAACAAGCCTGAAGGCTTTGTGTCTCAATGCAAGGAGTATACGTAATAAGGTGGATGAATTAAATGTGGAGATAGTTATTAATGATTATGATATAGTTGGGATTACGGAGACATGGCTCCAGGGTGACCAAGGCTGGGAGCTCAACATCCAGGGATATTCTATATTCAGGCGGGATAGACAGAAAGGAAAAGGAGGTGGGGTAGCGTTACTGGTTAGAGAGGAGATTAAAGCAGTGGAAAGGAAGGACATTAGCTTGGAGGAAGTGGAATCGATATGGGTAGAGCTACGAAACACTAAGGGGCAGAAAACGCCAGTGGGAGTTGTGTACAGGCCACCTAACAGCAGTAGTGAGGTTGGGGATGGCATCAAGCGGGAAATTAGAAATGCATGCACTAAAGGTGCAGCAGTTATAATGGGTGACTTCAATCTACATATAGATTGGGTGAACCAAACTGGCAGGGGTGCTGAGGAAGAGGATTTCTTGGAATGTTTGAGAGATGGTTTTCTAAATCAACATGTCGAGGAACCAACGAGAGAACAGGCCATTCTAGACTGGGTATTGAGTAATGAGGAAGGGTTAGTTAGCAGTCTTGTTGTGCGAGGCCCCTTGGGCAAGAGTGATCATAATATGGTAGAGTTCTTCATTAGGATGGAGAGTGACAAAGTCAATACAGAAACAAGTGTTCTGAACTTAAAGAAAGGTAACTTTGAGGGTATGGGGCGTGAATTGTCCAAGATAGACTGGCGATTGATGCTGAAAGGGTTGACGGTGGACATGCAATGAAAGGCATTTAAAGGTCGCATGGATGAACTACAACAAGTGTTCATCCCAGTTTGGCAAAAGAACAAACCAGGAAAGGTAGTGCATCCGTGGCTAACAAGGGAAATCAAGGATAGTATTAAAACAAAAGATGAAGCATACAGATTAGCCAGAAAAAGTAGCATACCAGAGGACTGGGAGAAATTCAGAATCCATCAGAGGAGGACAAAGGGCTTAATTAGGAAAGGGAAAATAGACTGAGGGAAAACTGGCAAGGAACATAAAAACAGACTGCAAAAGCTTTTATAGATATGTCAAGAGAAAAAGATTAGTTAAGGCAAATGTAGGTCCCTTGCAGTCGTAAACAGGTGAATTGATCATAGGAGATGGCAGACCAATTGAACAAATACTTTGGTTCTGTCTTCACTAAGGAAGACATAAACCGTCTGCCAGAAATAGCGGGGGACCGGTGGTCTAATGAGATGGAGGAACGGGGGAAATCCAGGTTAGTCGGGAAGTGGTGTTAGGTAAATTAAATGGATTAAAGGCAGATAAATCCCTAGGGCCAGATAGGCTGCATCCCAGAGTGCTTAAGGAAGTAGCCTCAGAAATAGTGGATGCATTAGTGATAATTTTTCAAAACTCTTTAGATTCTGGAGGACTGGAGGGTAGCTAATGTAACCCCACTTTTTAAAAAGGGAGGGAGAGAGAAAACGGGGAATTATAGACCAATTAGCCTAACATCGGTAGTGGGGAAAATGCTAGAGTCAGTTATTAAAGATGTGATAGCATCACATTTGGAAAGTGGTGAAATCATCGGACAAAGTCAGCATGGATTTACCAAAGGCAAATCATGTCTGACGAATCTTATAGAATTTTTCGAGGATGTAACTAGTAGAGTGGATAAGGGAGAACCAGTCGATGTGTTATATCTGGACTTTCAGAAGGCCTTCGACAAAGTCCCACATAGGAGATTGGTGTACAAACTTAAAGCACACGGTATTGAGGGTTCAGTTTTGAGGTGGATAGAAAATTGGTTGGCGGACAGGAAGCAAAGAGTAGGAATAAACGGGTCCTTTTCGGAATGGCAGGCAGTGACTAGTGGGGTACCGCAAGGCTCAGTGCTGGGACCCCAGTTATTTACAGTGTATATTAATCATTTGGACGATGGAATTGAATGCAATATCTCTAAGTTTGCGGATGACACGAAGCCGGGTGGCAGTGTTAGCTGCAATGAGGATGCTAGGAGGCTGCAGAGTGACTTGGATAGATTAGGCGAGTGGGAAAATGCATGGCAGATGCAATATAATGTGGATAAATGTGAGGTTATCCACTTTGGCGGCAAGAACAGGAAAGCAGAGTATTACCTGAATGGTGACTGATTGGGAGAAGGGGAGATGCAACGTGACCTGGGTGTCATGGTGCACCAGTCATTGAAAGCAAGCATGCAGGTGCAGCAGGCACTGAAGAAAGCGAATGGTATGTTGGCATTCATAGCAAGAGGATTTGAGTTTAGGAGCAGGGAGGTTCTGCTGCAGTTGTACAGGGCCTTGGTGAGACCGCACCTGGAGTATTGTGTGCAGTTTTGGTCTCCTAACCTGAGGAAAGACGTTCTTGCCTTAGAGGGAGTACAGAGAAGGTTCACCAGATTAATCCCTGGGATGGCGGGACTTGCATATGAGGAAAGACTGGATAGACTGGGCTTGTACTCGCTGGAATTTAGAAGACTGAGGGGGGATCTTATAGAAACATATAAAATTCTTAAGGGGTTGGAGAGGCTAGATGAGGGAAGATTGTTCCCGATGTTGGGGGAGTCCAGAACCAGGGGTCACAGCTTAAGGATAAGGGGGAAGTCTTTTAGGACCGAGATGAGAAAACATTTCTTCACACAGAGAGTGGTGAGTCTGTGGAATTCTCTGCCACAGAAGGTAGTTGAGGCCAGTTCATTGGCTATATTTAAGAGGGAGTTAGATGTGGCCCTTTTTGCTAAAGGGATCAGGGGGTATGGAGAGAAGGCAGGTACAGGCTACTGAGCTGGATGATCAGCCATGATCATATTGAATGGCGGTGCAGGCTCGAAGGGCCGAATGGCCTACTCCTGCACCTATTTTCTATGTTTCTATGTTTCTCTCTCTCTCTCTCTCTCTCTCTCTCTCTCTCTCTCTCTCTCTCTCTCTCTCTCTCTCTCTCTCTCTCTCTCTCTCTCTCTCTCTCTCTCTCTCTCTCTCTCTCTCTCTCTCTCTCTCTCTCTCTCTCTCTCTCTCTCTCTCTCTCTCTCTCTCCCTCTCTCCCTTTAGTTTAAGGGAATGAAATTTACAGGCAGCTTGTATCAAATAGCATCCACTTGCTGGTCAGGGCTGTGATTGACGGGGCTGAGCTCCGCCTCCCCTCAGCCGTGCCCCGATACTGCAAGGATTCAGCAGCTGCGCCAAAGGGAATGCGTTTTGAACCAGGAAGTGGCGGAGTTACAATGGCTGCGAAAGACCAGGTCGAGAGTTTAACGGAGGAGTTAGTTTGTCCCATCTGCCTGGAATTCTTCACCGATCCGGTTATACTGGAGTGCGGGCACAACTTCTGCCGCTCCTGTATCACACAGAGTTGGGACAGGGAGGAGAGAAACTCCTGCCCGGAATGTAGAGAGGAGTTTACAGACCGCACCCTCAGGGTTAGTCGGGCCCTGGCGAGACTGGCTGAGAAAGCTCGAACACTGAGCCTGAATCGGACAGAGAAGGAAAGTAAACTTCACTGCGAGGAACATCAGGAAGAACTGAAGCTGTTTTGTGAAACTGACAAGAAGCTGATTTGCCTGGTTTGTCGTGATTCGCGGGAACACAAGTCTCACAGCTTTATGCCGGTTAAAGAAGCTGTTCAAATATGCAAGGTAAATGCAAACCGATTTTAAACGCATCATTTTATTTCCATCTTTATTGTTCAACAATTTAATTTTCTGATTCCCAAACACATTTGCAGGATCAGGTGAAAACTTCCATCCAGTCTCTCACAAAATATAAATCAGAGATCCAGCAAATGGAGCAGCAACAGAAAGAGAAGATTTCTGGAGTTCTGGTGAGGCTTTTAAGTTTCGATTTCCTGATCTTGTGCAGGTTTGATCCCTGTGACGTGTGTAATAACAGGGCAGCGCAGTGACACAAGTAGTGCTGCTGTCTCCTAGTTCTGGTGAGCGGGTTCGATCCAGACCTCGGGTGCTGCCCGTGTGGTTCACGCCTTCTCCCTGTGACCGCGTCGAATTCCTTCCACGTCCCCAATACACGCTGGTTCAATGGTCAATCGGGGACTGTAAAATTATCCCTGGGAAAGTGGATGGTGGACGGATAAATAGGAATTAAAGGGCAGATGAAAAGGAAAGCAGGGTATTGTATTGAGGGGTAGAGGATTAATGGGTAATAAGATTACCCTCTCGACATTTCAGAAGCATTTAGACAAACTATTGAATTGTCAAAGCAAATAAAAATGCACAGGACAAATGTTACGGTCAAGGTGGTGAGAATACTCAGCGGGCCGGGCCGGGCCACACTCACCGGGCTGGGCCACACTCACCGGGCCGGGCCGGTGCCAAACTCACCGGGCTGGGCCACACGGGCCGGGCCACACTCGCCGGGCCGGGCCACACGGGCCGGGCCACACTCACCGGGCCGGGCCGGGCCACACTCGCCGGGCTGGGCCACACGGGCCGGGCCACACTCAGCGGGCCGGGCCACACTCACCGGGCCGGGCCACACTCGCCGGGCTGGGCCACACGGGCCGGGCCACACTCAGCGGGCCGGGCCGGGCCACACTCACCGGGCCGGGCCACACTCGCCGGGCCGAGCTACACTCACCGGGCCGGGCCACACTCACCGGGCCGGGCCACACTCGCCGGGCCGGGCCACACGGGCCGGGCCACACTCACCGGGCCGGGCCGGGCCACACTCACCGGGCCGGGCCACACTCGCCGGGCCGAGCTACACTCACCGGGCCGGGCCACACTCACCGGGCCGGGCCACACTCGCCGGGCCGGGCCACACGGGCCGGGCCACACTCAGCGGGCCGGGCCGGGCCACACTCACCGGGCCGGGCCACACTCACCGGGCTGGGCCACACGGGCCGGGCCACACTCGCCGGGCCGGGCCACACTCACCGGGCCGGGCCGGGCCACACTCACCGGGCTGGGCCACACGGGCCGGGCCACAATCAGCGGGCCGGGCCGGGCCACACTCACCGGGCCGGGCCACACTCGCCGGGCCGAGCTACACTCACCGGGCCGGGCCACACTCACCGGGCCGGGCCACACTCGCCGGGCCGGGCCACACGGGCCGGGCCACACTCACCGGGCCGGGCCGGGCCACACTCACCGGGCCGGGCCACACTCACCGGGCTGGGCCACACGGGCCGGGCCACACTCGCCGGGCCGGGCCACACGGGCCGGGCCACACTCACCGGGCCGGGCCGGGCCACACTCACCGGGCTGGGCCACACGGGCCGGGCCACAATCAGCGGGCCGGGCCGGGCCACACTCACCGGGCCGGGCCACACTCGCCGGGCCGAGCTACACTCACCGGGCCGGGCCACACTCACCGGGCCGGGCCACACTCGCCGGGCCGGGCCACACGGGCCGGGCCACACTCACCGGGCCGGGCCGGGCCACACTCACCGGGCTGGGCCACACGGGCCGGGCCACAATCAGCGGGCCGGGCCGGGCCACACTCACCGGGCCGGGCCACACTCGCCGGGCCGAGCTACACTCACCGGGCCGGGCCACACTCACCGGGCCGGGCCACACTCGCCGGGCCGGGCCACACGGGCCGGGCCACACTCACCGGGCCGGGCCGGGCCACACTCACCGGGCTGGGCCACACGGGCCGGGCCACACTCAGCGGGCCGGGCCACACTCACCGGGCCGGGCCACACTCGCCGGGCTGGGCCACACGGGCCGGGCCACACTCAGCGGGCCGGGCCGGGCCACACTCGCCGGGCCGGGCCACACGGGCCGGGCCACACTCACCGGGCCGGGCCGGGCCACACTCACCGGGCCGGGCCGGGCCACACTCGCCGGGCTGGGCCACACGGGCCGGGCCACACTCAGCGGGCCGGGCCACACTCACCGGGCCGGGCCACACTCGCCGGGCTGGGCCACACGGGCCGGGCCACACTCAGCGGGCCGGGCCGGGCCACACTCACCGGGCCGGGCCACACTCGCCGGGCCGAGCTACACTCACCGGGCCGGGCCACACTCACCGGGCCGGGCCACACTCGCCGGGCCGGGCCACACGGGCCGGGCCACACTCACCGGGCCGGGCCGGGCCACACTCACCGGGCCGGGCCACACTCACCGGGCCGGGCCGGGCCACACTCACCGGGCCGGGCCGGGCCACACTCGCCGGGCTGGGCCACACGGGCCGGGCCACACTCAGCGGGCCGGGCCACACTCACCGGGCCGGGCCACACTCGCCGGGCTGGGCCACACGGGCCGGGCCACACTCAGCGGGCCGGGCCGGGCCACACTCACCGGGCCGGGCCACACTCACCGGGCTGGGCCACACGGGCCGGGCCACAATCAGCGGGCCGGGCCGGGCCACACTCACCGGGCCGGGCCACACTCGCCGGGCCGAGCTACACTCACCGGGCCGGGCCACACTCACCGGGCCGGGCCACACTCGCCGGGCCGGGCCACACGGGCCGGGCCACACTCAGCGGGCCGGGCCACACTCACCGGGCCGGGCCACACTCGCCGGGCTGGGCCACACGGGCCGGGCCACACTCAGCGGGCCGGGCCGGGCCACACTCGCCGGGCTGGGCCACACGGGCCGGGCCACACTCAGCGGGCCGGGCCACACTCACCGGGCCGGGCCACACTCGCCGGGCCGGGCCACACGGGCTGGGCCACACTCAGCGGGCCGGGCCACACTCGCCGGGCCGAGCTACACTCACCGGGCCGGGCCGGGCCACACTCACCGGGCTGGGCCACACTCACCGGGTTGGGCCACACGGGCCGGGCCACACTCGCCGGGCCGGGCCACACGGGCCGGGCCACACTCACCGGGCCGGGCCGGGCCACACTCACCGGGCTGGGCCACACTCACCGGGCCGGGCCACACTCACCGGGCTGGGCCACACGGGCCGGGCCACACTCAGCGGGCCGGGCCGGGCCACACTCACCGGGCTGGGCCGGTGCCACACTCACCGGGCTGGGCCACACGGGCCGGGCCACACTCACCGGGCTGGGCCACACGGGCCGGGCCACACTCACCGGGCTGGGCCACACGGGCCGGGCCACACTCAGCGGGCCGGGCCGGGCCACACTCACCGGGCCGGGCCACACTCGCCGGGCCGAGCTACACTCACCGGGCCGGGCCGGGCCACACTCACCGGGCTGGGCCACACTCACCGGGCCGGGCCACACTCACCGGGTTGGGCCACACGGGCCGGGCCACACTCGCCGGGCCGGGCCACACGGGCCGGGCCACACTCACCGGGCCGGGCCGGGCCACACTCACCGGGCTGGGCCACACTCACCGGGCCGGGCCACACTCAGCGGGCCGGGCCGGGCCACACTCACCGGGCTGGGCCACACGGGCCGGGCCACACTCCCCGGGCCGAGCTACACTCACCGGGCTGGGCCACACGGGCCGGGCCACACTCAGCGGGCCGGGCCGGGCCACACTCACCGGGCCGGGCCGGGCCACACTCGCCGGGCTGGGCCACACGGGCCGGGCCACACTCAGCGGGCCGGGCCACACTCACCGGGCCGGGCCACACTCGCCGGGCCGGGCCACACGGGCTGGGCCACACTCAGCGGGCCGGGCCACACTCGCCGGGCCGAGCTACACTCACCGGGCCGGGCCGGGCCACACTCACCGGGCTGGGCCACACTCACCGGGTTGGGCCACACGGGCCGGGCCACACTCGCCGGGCCGGGCCACACGGGCCGGGCCACACTCACCGGGCCGGGCCACACTCACCGGGTTGGGCCACACGGGCCGGGCCACACTCGCCGGGCCGGGCCACACGGGCCGGGCCACACTCACCGGGCCGGGCCGGGCCACACTCACCGGGCTGGGCCACACTCACCGGGCCGGGCCACACTCACCGGGCTGGGCCACACGGGCCGGGCCACACTCAGCGGGCCGGGCCGGGCCACACTCACCGGGCTGGGCCACACGGGCCGGGCCACACTCCCCGGGCCGAGCTACACTCACCGGGCCGGGCCACACTCGCCGGGCCGAGCTACACTCACCGGGCTGGGCCACACGGGCCGGGCCACACTCAGCGGGCCGGGCCGGGCCACACTCACCGGGCTGGGCCGGTGCCACACTCGCCGGGCCGGGCCACACGGGCCGGGCCACACTCACCGGGCCGGGCCGGGCCACACTCACCGGGCTGGGCCACACTCACCGGGCCGGGCCACACTCACCGGGCTGGGCCACACGGGCCGGGCCACACTCAGCGGGCCGGGCCGGGCCACACTCACCGGGCCGGGCCGGGCCACACTCGCCGGGCTGGGCCACACGGGCCGGGCCACACTCAGCGGGCCGGGCCACACTCACCGGGCCGGGCCACACTCGCCGGGCCGGGCCACACGGGCTGGGCCACACTCAGCGGGCCGGGCCACACTCGCCGGGCCGAGCTACACTCACCGGGCCGGGCCGGGCCACACTCACCGGGCTGGGCCACACTCACCGGGTTGGGCCACACGGGCCGGGCCACACTCGCCGGGCCGGGCCACACGGGCCGGGCCACACTCACCGGGCCGGGCCGGGCCACACTCACCGGGCTGGGCCACACTCACCGGGCCGGGCCACACTCACCGGGCTGGGCCACACGGGCCGGGCCACACTCAGCGGGCCGGGCCGGGCCACACTCACCGGGCTGGGCCGGTGCCACACTCACCGGGCTGGGCCACACGGGCCGGGCCACACTCACCGGGCTGGGCCACACGGGCCGGGCCACACTCACCGGGCTGGGCCACACGGGCCGGGCCACACTCAGCGGGCCGGGCCGGGCCACACTCACCGGGCCGGGCCACACTCGCCGGGCCGAGCTACACTCACCGGGCCGGGCCGGGCCACACTCACCGGGCTGGGCCACACTCACCGGGCCGGGCCACACTCACCGGGTTGGGCCACACGGGCCGGGCCACACTCGCCGGGCCGGGCCACACGGGCCGGGCCACACTCACCGGGCCGGGCCGGGCCACACTCACCGGGCTGGGCCACACTCACCGGGCCGGGCCACACTCAGCGGGCCGGGCCGGGCCACACTCACCGGGCTGGGCCACACGGGCCGGGCCACACTCCCCGGGCCGAGCTACACTCACCGGGCTGGGCCACACGGGCCGGGCCACACTCAGCGGGCCGGGCCGGGCCACACTCACCGGGCCGGGCCGGGCCACACTCGCCGGGCTGGGCCACACGGGCCGGGCCACACTCAGCGGGCCGGGCCACACTCACCGGGCCGGGCCACACTCGCCGGGCCGGGCCACACGGGCTGGGCCACACTCAGCGGGCCGGGCCACACTCGCCGGGCCGAGCTACACTCACCGGGCCGGGCCGGGCCACACTCACCGGGCTGGGCCACACTCACCGGGTTGGGCCACACGGGCCGGGCCACACTCGCCGGGCCGGGCCACACGGGCCGGGCCACACTCACCGGGCCGGGCCGGGCCACACTCACCGGGCTGGGCCACACTCACCGGGCCGGGCCACACTCACCGGGCTGGGCCACACGGGCCGGGCCACACTCAGCGGGCCGGGCCGGGCCACACTCACCGGGCTGGGCCACACGGGCCGGGCCACACTCCCCGGGCCGAGCTACACTCACCGGGCCGGGCCACACTCGCCGGGCCGAGCTACACTCACCGGGCTGGGCCACACGGGCCGGGCCACACTCAGCGGGCCGGGCCGGGCCACACTCACCGGGCTGGGCCGGTGCCACACTCACCGGGCTGGGCCACACGGGCCGGGCCACACTCACCGGGCTGGGCCACACGGGCCGGGCCACACTCACCGGGCTGGGCCACACTCACCGGGCTGGGCCACACTCACCGGGCCGGGCCACACTCACCGGGCCGGGCCACACTCGCCGGGCTGGGCCACACGGGCCGGGCCACACTCAGCGGGCCGGACCACACTCACCGGGCTGGGCCACACTCACCGGGCTGGGCCGGTGCCACACTCACCGGGCTGGGCCACACGGGCCGGGCCACACTCACCGGGCCGAGCCACACTCACCGGGCCGGGCCACACTAACCGGGCTGGGTCACACGGGCCGGGCCACACTCAGCGGGCCGGGCCGGGCCACACTCACCGGGCCGGGCCACACTCACCGGGCTGGGCCACACTCACCGGGCCGGGCCACACGGGCCGGGCCACACTCACCGGGCCGAGCCACACTCACCGGGCTGGGCCACACGGGCCGGGCCACACTCAGCGGGCCGGGCTGGGCCACACTCACCGGGCCGGGCCACACGGGCCGGGCCACACGGGCCGGGCCACACTCAGCGGGCCGGGCCGGGCCGGGCCGGGCCACACTCACCGGGCTGTGCCACACTCACCGGGCCGGGCCGGGCCACACTCACCGGGCTGGGCCACACTCACCGGGCCGGGCCGGGCCACACTCACCGGGCTGGGCCACACGGGCCGGGCCACACTCAGCGGGCCGGGCCGGGCCACACTCACCGGGCCGGGCCGGGCCACACTCACCGGGCTGTGCCACACTCACCGGGCCGGGCCGGGCCACACTCACCGGGCTGGGCCACACGGGCCGGGCCACACTCAGCGGGCCGGGCCGGGCCACACTCACCGGGCCGGGCCGGGCCGGGCCACACTCACCGGGCTGGGCCACACTCACCGGGCTGGGCCACACTCACCGGGCCGGGCCGAGCCACACTCACCGGGCCGGGCCACACTCACCGAGCCGGGCCGGGCCACACTCACCGGGCTGGGCCACACGGGCCGGGCCACACTCAGCGGGCCGGGCCGGGCCACACTCACCGGGCCGGGCCGGGCCACACTCACCGGGCTGTGCCACACTCACCGGGCCGGGCCGGGCCACACTCGCCGGGCCGGGCCACACGGGCCGGGCCACACTCACCGGGCCGGGCCGGGCCACACTCACCGGGCTGGGCCACACTCACCGGGTTGGGCCACACGGGCCGGGCCACACTCGCCGGGCCGGGCCACACGGGCCGGGCCACACTCACCGGGCCGGGCCGGGCCACACTCACCGGGCTGGGCCACACTCACCGGGCTGGGCCACACGGGCCGGGCCACACTCACCGGGCCGGGCCGGGCCACACTGGGTCTTGTCCGGTCTTGTCCGGTCTTGTCTGGGTCTTGTCCGGTCTTGTCGGGTCTTGTCTGGGTCTTGTCCGGTCTTGTCCGGTCTTGTCTGGTCTTGTCCGGTCTTGTCCGGTCTTGTCTGGGTCTTGTCCGGTCTTGTCCGGTCTTGTCTGGGTCTTGTCCGGTCTTGTCCGGTCTTGTCCGGCCTTGTCCGGGTCTTGTCCGGTCTTGTCCGGTCTTGTCCGGGTCTTGTCCGGACTTGTCCGGTCTTGTCCGGGTCTTGTCCGGTCTTGTCCGGTCTTGTCTGGGTCTTGTCCGGTCTTGTCTGGGTCTTGTCCGGTGTTGTCCGGTCTTGTCTGGGTCTTGTCCGGTCTTGTCTGGGTCTTGTCCGGTCTTATCCGGTCTTGTCCGGTCTTGTCTGGGTCTTGTCCGGTCTTGTCCGGTCTTGTCCGGGTCTTGTCCGGTCTTGTCCGGTCTTGTCCGGCCTTGTCCGGTCTTGTCTGAGTCTTGTCCGGTCTTGTCCGGGTCTTGTCCGGTCTTGTCCGGCCTTGTCCGGGTCTTGTCCGGTCTTGTCCGGCCTTGTCCGGGTCTTGTCCGGTCTTGTCCGGTCTTGTCCGGTCTTGTCTGGGTCTTGTCCGGTCTTGTCCGGTCTTGTCCGGTCTTGTCCGGTCTTATTTGGGTCTTGTCCGGTCTTGTCCGGTCTTGTCCGGTCTTGTCTGGGTCTTGTCCGGTCTTGTCCGGTCTTGTCTGGGTCTTGTCCGGTCTTGTCTGGGTCTTGTCCGGTCTTGTCCGGTCTTGTCTGGGTCTTGTCCGGTCTTGTCCGGTCTTGTCTGGTCTTGTCCGGTCTTGTCCGGTCTTGTCTGGGTCTTGTCCGGTCTTGTCCGGTCTTGTCTGGGTCTTGTCCGGTCTTGTCCGGTCTTGTCTGGGTCTTGTCCGGTCTTGTCCGGTCTTGTCTGGTCTTGTCCGGTCTTGTCCGGTCTTGTCCGGTCTTGTCTGGGTCTTGTCCGGTCTTGTCCGGTCTTTTCCGGGTCTTGTCCGGTCTTGTCCGGTCTTGTCCGGTCTTGTCCGGGTCTTGTCCGGTCTTGTCCGGGTCTTGTCCGGGTCTTGTCCGGTCTTGTCCTGGTCTTGTCCGGACTTGTCCGGTCTTGTCCGGGTCTTGTCCAGTCTTGTCCGGTCTTGTCTGGGTCTTGTCCGGTCTTGTCTGGGTCTTGTCCGGTCTTGTCCGGTCTTGTCTGGGTCTTGTCCGGTCTTGTCCGGTCTTGTCTGGGTCTTGTTGGGTCTTGTCCGGTCTTGTCTGGGTCTCGTCCAGTCTTGTCCGGTCTTGTCCGGGTCTTGTCCGGTCTTGTCCGGTCTTGTCCGGTCTTGTCCGGTCTTGTCCGGGTCTTGTCCGGGTCTTGTCTGGGTCTTGTCCGGTCTTGTCTGGGTCTTGTCCGGTCTTGTCCGGTCTTGTCCGGTCTTGTCCGGTCTTGTCCGGTCTTGTCCGGTCTTGTCTGGGTCTTGTCCGGTCTTGTCCAGTCTTGTCTGGGTCTTGTCCGGTCTTGTCTGGGTCTTGTCCGGTCTTGTCCGGTCTTGTCTGGGTCTTGTCCGGTCTTGTCCGGTCTTGTCTGGGTCTTGTCCGGTCTTGTCCTGTCTTGTCTGGGTCTTGTCCGGTCTTGTCCGGTCTTGTCTGGGTCTTGTCCGGTCTTGTCCGGTCTTGTCTGGGTCTTGTCCGGTCTTGTCCGGTCTTGTCTGGGTCTTGTCCGGTCTTGTCCGGTCTTGTCTGGGTCTTGTCCGGTCTTGTCCGATCTTGTCTGGGTCTTGTCCGGTCTTGTCCGGTCTTGTCCGGTCTTGTCTGGGTCTTGTCCGGTCTTGTCTGGGTCTTGTCCGGTCTTGTCTGGGTCTTGTCCAGTCTTGTCCGGTCTTGTCTGTGTCTTGTCCGGTCTTGTCCGGTCTTTTCTGGGTCTTGTCCGGTCTTGTCCGGTCTTGTCTGGGTCTTGTCCGGTCTTGTCCGGTCTTGTCAGGGTCTTGTCCGGTCTTGTCCGGTCTTGTCTGGGTCTTGTCCGGTCTTGTCCGGTCTTGTCTGGGTCTTGTCCGGTCTTGTCCGGTCTTGTCTGGGTCTTGTCCGGTCTTGACTGGGTCTTGTCCGGACTTGTCCGGTCTTGTCCGGTCTTGTCTTGTCTGGGTCTTGTCCGGTCTTGTCCGGTCTTGTCTGGGTCATGTCCGGTCTTGTCTGGGTCTTGTCCGGTCTTGTCCGGTCTTGTCCGGTCTTGTCTGGGTCTTGTCCGGTCTTGTCCGGTCTTGTCTGGGTCTTGTCCGGTCTTATGTGGGTCTTGTCCGGTCTTGTCTGGGTCTTGTCCGGTCTTGTCCGGTCTTGTCTGGGTCTTGTCCGGTCTTGTCCGGGTCGTGTCCGGTCTTGTCCGGTCTTGTCTGGGTCTTTTCCGGTCTTGTCCGGGTCTTGTCCGGTCTTGTCCGGTCTTGTCTGGTCTTGTCCGGTCTTGTCCGGGTCTTGTCCGGTCTTGTCCGGTCTTGTCCGGTTTTGTCCGGTCTTGTCCGGTCTTGTCCGGTCTTGTCCGGTCTTGTCTGGGTCTCGTCCGGTCTTGTCCGGTCTTGTCTGGGTCTCGTCCGGTCTTGTACGGTCTTGTCTGGGTCTCGTCCGGTCTTGTCCGGTCTTGTCCGATCTTGTCTGGGTCTTGTCCGGTCTTGTCCGGTCTTGTCTGGGTCTTGTCCGGTCTTGTCCGGTCTTGTCTGGGTCTTGTCCGGTCTTGTCTGGGTCTTGTCCGGTCTTGTCCGGTCTTGTCCGGTCTTGTCTGGGTCTTGTCCGGTCTTGTCCGGTCTTGTCTGGGTCTTGTCCGGTCTTGTCCGGTCTTGTCCGGTCTTGTCTGGGTCTTGTCCGGTCTTGTCCGGTCTTGTCCGGTCTTGTCCGGTCTTGTCTGGGTCTTGTCCGGTCTTGTCCGGTCTTGTCCGGTCTTGTCCGTTCTTGTCCGGTCTTGTCCGGTCTTGTCCGGTCTTGTCTGGGTCTTGTCCGGTCTTGTCCGGTCTTGTCTGGGCCTTGTCCGGTCTTGTCCGGGCCTTGTCCGGTCTTGTCCGGTCTTGTCTGGGTCTTGTCCGGTCTTGTCCGGTCTTGTCCGGTCTTGTCCGGTCTTGTCCGGTCTTGTCCGGTCTTGTCCGGTCTTGTCCGGTCTTGTCCGGTCTTGTCTGGGTCTTGTCCGGTCTTGTCCGGTCTTGTCTGGGTCTTGTCCGGTCTTGTCCGGGTCTTGTCCGGTCTTGTCCGGTCTTGTCCGGGTCTTGTCCGGTCTTGTCCGGTCTTGTCCGGTCTTGTCAGGTCTTGTCCGGGTCTTGTCTGGGTCTTGTACGGTCTTGTCCGGTCTTGTCCGGACTTGTCCGGTCTTGTCCGGTCTTGTCCGGGTCTTGTCCGGTCTTGTCCGGTCTTGTCCGGGTCTTGTCCGGACTTGTCCGGTCTTGTCCGGACTTGTCCGGTCTTGTCCGGGTCTTGTCCGGTCTTGTCCGGTCTTGTCTGGGTCTTGTCCGGTCTTGTCTGGGTCTTGTCCGGTGTTGTCCGGTCTTGTCTGGGTCTTGTCCGGTCTTGTCTGGGTCTTGTCCGGTCTTATCCGGTCTTGTCCGGTCTTGTCTGGGTCTTGTCCGGTCTTGTCCGGTCTTGTCCGGGTCTTGTCCGGTCTTGTCCGGTCTTGTCCGGCCTTGTCCGGTCTTGTCTGAGTCTTGTCCGGTCTTGTCCGGGTCTTGTCCGGTCTTGTCCGGCCTTGTCCGGGTCTTGTCCGGTCTTGTCCGGCCTTGTCCGGGTCTTGTCCGGTCTTGTCCGGTCTTGTCCGGTCTTGTCTGGGTCTTGTCCGGTCTTGTCCGGTCTTGTCCGGTCTTATTTGGGTCTTGTCCGGTCTTGTCCGGTCTTGTCCGGTCTTGTCTGGGTCTTGTCCGGTCTTGTCTGGGTCTTGTCCGGTCTTGTCCGGTCTTGTCCGTTCTTGTCCGGTCTTGTCTGGGTCTTGTCCGGTCTTGTCCGGTCTTGTCCGGTCTTGTCCGGTCTTGTCTGGTCTTGTCCGGTCTTGTCCGGTCTTGTCCGGTCTTGTCTGGGTCTTGTCCGGTCTTGTCCGGTCTTTTCCGGGTCTTGTCCGGTCTTGTCCGGTCTTGTCCGGTCTTGTCCGGGTCTTGTCCGGTCTTGTCCGGGTCTTGTCCGGTCTTGTCCGGGTCTTGTCCGGTCTTGTCCGATCTTGTCCTGGTCTTGTCCGGACTTGTCCGGTCTTGTCCGGGTCTTGTCCGGTCTTGTCCGGTCTTGTCTGGGTCTTGTCCGGTTTTGTCTGGGTCTTGTCCGGTCTTGTCTTGGTCTTGTCCGGTCTTGTCCGGTCTTGTCTGGGTCTTGTCCAGTCTTGTCCGGTCTTGTCTGGGTCTTGTCTGGTCTTGTCCGGTCTTGTCTGGGTCTTGTCCGGTCTTATCTGGGTCTTGTCCGGTCTTGTCTGGTTCTTGTCCGGTCTTGTCCGGTGTTGTCTGGGTCTTGTCCGGTCTTGTCCGGTCTTGTCTGGGTCTTGTTGGGTCTTGTCCGGTCTTGTCTGGGTCTCGTCCGGTCTTGTCCGGTCTTGTCCGGGTCTTGTCCGGTCTTGTCCGGTCTTGTCCGGTCTTGTCCGGTCTTGTCCGGGTCTTGTCCGGGTCTTGTCTGGGTCTTGTCCGGTCTTGTCTGGGTCTTGTCCGGTCTTGTCTGGGTCTTGTCCGGTCTTGTCCGGTCTTGTCCGGTCTTGTCCGGTCTTGTCCGGTCTTGTCTGGGTCTTGTCCGGTCTTGTCCAGTCTTGTCTGGGTCTTGTCCGGTCTTGTCTGGGTCTTGTCCGGTCTTGTCCGGTCTTGTCTGGGTCTTGTCCGGTCTTGTCCGGTCTTGTCTGGGTCTTGTCCGGTCTTGTCCTGTCTTGTCTGGGTCTTGTCCGGTCTTGTCCGGTCTTGTCTGGGTCTTGTCCGGTCTTGTCCGGTCTTGTCTGGGTCTTGTCCGGTCTTGTCCGGTCTTGTCTGGGTCTTGTCCGGTCTTGTCCGGTCTTGTCTGGGTCTTGTCCGGTCTTGTCCGATCTTGTCTGGGTCTTGTCCGGTCTTGTCCGGTCTTGTCCGGTCTTGTCTGGGTCTTGTCCGGTCTTGTCTGGGTCTTGACGGTCTTGTCTGGGTCTTGTCCAGTCTTGTCCGGTCTTGTCTGTGTCTTGTCCGGTCTTGTCCGGTCTTTTCTGGGTCTTGTCCGGTCTTGTCCGGTCTTGTCTGGGTCTTGTCCGGTCTTGTCCGGTCTTGTCAGGGTCTTGTCCGGTCTTGTCCGGTCTTGTCTGGGTCTTGTCCGGTCTTGTCCGGTCTTGTCTGGGTCTTGTCCGGTCTTGTCCGGTCTTGTCCGGTCTTGTCTGGGTCTTGTCCGGACTTGTCCGGTCTTGTCCGGTCTTGTCTTGTCTGGGTCTTTACCGGTCTTGTCCGGTCTTGTCTGGGTCTTGTCCGGTCTTGTCTGGGTCTTGTCCGGTCTTGTCCGGTCTTGTCCGGTCTTGTCTGGGTCTTGTCCGGTCTTGTCCGGTCTTGTCTGGGTCTTGTCCGGTCTTATGTGGGTCTTGTCCGGTCTTGTCTGGGTCTTGTCCGGTCTTGTCCGGTCTTGTCTGGGTCTTGTCCGGTCTTGTCCGGTCTTGTCTGGGTCTTTTCCGGTCTTGTCCGGGTCTTGTCCGGTCTTGTCCGGTCTTGTCCGGTCTTGTCCGGTCTTGTCCGGGTCTTGTCCGGTCTTGTCCGGTCTTGTCCGGTCTTGTCTGGGTCTCGTCCGGTCTTGTCCGGTCTTGTCTGGGTCTCGTCCGGTCTTGTACGGTCTTGTCTGGGTCTCGTCCGGTCTTGTCCGGTCTTGTCCGATCTTGTCTGGGTCTTGTCCGGTCTTGTCCGGTCTTGTCTGGGTCTTGTCCGGTCTTGTCCGGTCTTGTCTGGGTCTTGTCCGGTCTTGTCTGGGTCTTGTCCGGTCTTGTCCGGTCTTGTCCGGTCTTGTCTGGGTCTTGTCCGGTCTTGTCCGGTCTTGTCTGGGTCTTGTCCGGTCTTGTCCGGTCTTGTCTGGGTCTTGTCCGGTCTTGTCCGGTCTTGTCCGGTCTTGTCCGGTCTTGTCTGGGTCTTGTCCGGTCTTGTCCGGTCTTGTCCGGTCTTGTCCGGTCTTGTCCGGTCTTGTCCGGTCTTGTCCGGCCTTGTCCGGTCTTGTCTGGGTCTTGTCCGGTCTTGTCTGGTCTTGTCTGGGCCTTGTCCGGTCTTGTCCGGGCCTTGTCCGGTCTTGTCCGGTCTTGTCTGGGTCTTGTCCGGTCTTGTCCGGTCTTGTCCGGTCTTGTCCGGTCTTGTCCGGTCTTGTCCGGTCTTGTCCGGTCTTGTCTGGGTCTTGTCCGGTCTTGTCCGGTCTTGTCTGGGTCTTGTCCAGTCTTGTCCGGGTCTTGTCCGGTCTTGTCCGGTCTTGTCCGGGTCTTGTCCGGTCTTGTCCGGTCTTGTCCGGTCTTGTCAGGTCTTGTCCGGGTCTTGTCTGGGTCTTGTACGGTCTTGTCCGGTCTTGTCCGGACTTGTCCGGTCTTGTCCGGGTCTTGTCCGGTCTTGTCCGGTCTTGTCCGGGTCTTGTCCGGACTTGTCCGGTCTTGTCCGGGTCTTGTCCGGTCTTGTCCGGTCTTGTCTGGGTCTTGTCCGGTCTTGTCTGGGTCTTGTCCGGTCTTGTCCGGTCTTGTCTGGGTCTTGTCCGGTCTTGTCTGGGTCTTGTCCGGTCTTGTCCGGTCTTGTCCGGTCTTGTCTGGGTCTTGTCCGGTCTTGTCCGGTCTTGTCCGGGTCTTGTCCGGTCTTGTCCGATCTTGTCCGGCCTTGTCCGGTCTTGTCTGAGTCTTGTCCGGTCTTGTCCGGGTCTTGTCCGGTCTTGTCCGGCCTTGTCCGGGTCTTGTCCGGTCTTGTCCGGCCTTGTCCGGGTCTTGTCCGGTCTTGTCCGGTCTTGTCCGGTCTTGTCTGGGTCTTGTCCGGTCTTGTCCGGTCTTGTCCGGTCTTATTTGGGTCTTGTCCGGTCTTGTCCTGTCTTGTCCGGTCTTGTCTGGGTCTTGTCCGGTCTTGCCTGGGTCTTGTCCGGTCTTGTCCGGTCTTGTCCGGTCTTGTCCGGTCTTGTCTGGGTCTTGTCCGGTCTTGTCCGGTCTTGTCCGGTCTTGTCCGGTCTTGACCGGTCTTGTCCGGTCTTGTCCGGTCTTGTCTGGGTCTTGTCCGGTCTTGTCCGGTCTTGTCTGGGTCTTGTCCGGTCTTGTCCGGATCTTGTCCGGTCTTGTCCGGTCTTGTCTGGTCTTGTCTGGTCTTGTCCGGTCTTGTCCGGTCTTGTCCGGTCTTGTCCGGTCTTGTCCGGTCTTGTCTGGGTCTTGTCCGGTCTTGTCCGGGTCTTGTCCGGTCTTGTCCGGGTCTTGTCCGGTCTTGTCCGGTCTTGTCCGGGTCTTGTCCGGACTTGTCCGGTCTTTTCCGGGTCTTGTCCGGTCTTGTCCGGTCTTGTCTGGGTCTTGTCCGGTCTTGTCTGGGTCTTGTCCGGTCTTGTCCGGTCTTGTCTGGGTCTTGTCGGGTCTTGTCCGGTCTTGTCTGGGTCTTGTCCGGTCTTGTCCGGTCTTGTCCGGTCTTGTCTGGGTCTTGTCCGGTCTTGTCTGGGTCTTGTCCGGTCTTATCCGGTCTTGTCTGGGTCTTGTCCGGTCTTGTCCGGTCTTGTCTGGGTCTTGTCCGGTCTTGTCCGGATCTTGTCCGGTCTTGTCCGGTCTTGTCTGGTCTTGTCTGGTCTTGTCCGGTCTTGTCCGGTCTTGTCCGGTCTCGTCCGGTCTTGTCCGGTCTTGACGGTCTTGTCTGGGTCTTGTCCAGTCTTGTCCGGTCTTGTCTGTGTCTTGTCCGGTCTTGTCCGGTCTTTTCTGGGTCTTGTCCGGTCTTGTCCGGTCTTGTCTGGGTCTTGTCCGGTCTTGTCCGGTCTTGTCAGGGTCTTGTCCGGTCTTGTCCGGTCTTGTCTGGGTCTTGTCCGGTCTTGTCCGGTCTTGTCTGGGTCTTGTCCGGTCTTGTCCGGTCTTGTCCGGTCTTGTCTGGGTCTTGTCCGGACTTGTCCGGTCTTGTCCGGTCTTGTCCGGTCTTGTCTTGTCTGGGTCTTGTCCGGTCTTGTCCGGTCTTGTCTGGGTCTTGTCCGGTCTTGTCTGGGTCTTGTCCGGTCTTGTCCGGTCTTGTCCGGTCTTGTCTGGGTCTTGTCCGGTCTTGTCCGGTCTTGTCTGGGTCTTGTCCGGTCTTATGTGGGTCTTGTCCGGTCTTGTCTGGGTCTTGTCCGGTCTTGTCCGGTCTTGTCTGGGTCTTGTCCGGTCTTGTCCGGTCTTGTCTGGGTCTTTTCCGGTCTTGTCCGGGTCTTGTCCGGTCTTGTCCGGTCTTGTCCGGTCTTGTCCGGTCTTGCCCGGGTCTTGTCCGGTCTTGTCCGGTCTTGTCCGGTCTTGTCTGGGTCTCGTCCGGTCTTGTCCGGTCTTGTCTGGGTCTCGTCCGGTCTTGTACGGTCTTGTCTGGGTCTCGTCCGGTCTTGTCCGGTCTTGTCCGATCTTGTCTGGGTCTTGTCCGGTCTTGTCCGGTCTTGTCTGGGTCTTGTCCGGTCTTGTCCGGTCTTGTCTGGGTCTTGTCCGGTCTTGTCTGGGTCTTGTCCGGTCTTGTCCGGTCTTGTCCGGTCTTGTCTGGGTCTTGTCCGGTCTTGTCCGGTCTTGTCTGGGTCTTGTCCGGTCTTGTCCGGTCTTGTCTGGGTCTTGTCCGGTCTTGTCCGGTCTTGTCCGGTCTTGTCCGGTCTTGTCTGGGTCTTGTCCGGTCTTGTCCGGTCTTGTCCGGTCTTGTCCGGTCTTGTCCGGTCTTGTCCGGTCTTGTCCGGCCTTGTCCGGTCTTGTCTGGGTCTTGTCCGGTCTTGTCTGGTCTTGTCTGGGCCTTGTCCGGTCTTGTCCGGGCCTTGTCCGGTCTTGTCCGGTCTTGTCTGGGTCTTGTCCGGTCTTGTCCGGTCTTGTCCGGTCTTGTCCGGTCTTGTCCGGTCTTGTCCGGTCTTGTCCGGTCTTGTCTGGGTCTTGTCCGGTCTTGTCCGGTCTTGTCTGGGTCTTGTCCGGTCTTGTCCGGGTCTTGTCCGGTCTTGTCCGGTCTTGTCCGGGTCTTGTCCGGTCTTGTCCGGTCTTGTCCGGTCTTGTCAGGTCTTGTCCGGGTCTTGTCTGGGTCTTGTACGGTCTTGTCCGGTCTTGTCCGGACTTGTCCGGTCTTGTCCGGGTCTTGTCCGGTCTTGTCCGGTCTTGTCCGGGTCTTGTCCGGACTTGTCCGGTCTTGTCCGGGTCTTGTCCGGTCTTGTCCGGTCTTGTCTGGGTCTTGTCCGGTCTTGTCTGGGTCTTGTCCGGTCTTGTCCGGTCTTGTCTGGGTCTTGTCCGGTCTTGTCTGGGTCTTGTCCGGTCTTGTCCGGTCTTGTCCGGTCTTGTCTGGGTCTTGTCCGGTCTTGTCCGGTCTTGTCCGGGTCTTGTCCGGTCTTGTCCGATCTTGTCCGGCCTTGTCCGGTCTTGTCTGAGTCTTGTCCGGTCTTGTCCGGGTCTTGTCCGGTCTTGTCCGGCCTTGTCCGGGTCTTGTCCGGTCTTGTCCGGCCTTGTCCGGGTCTTGTCCGGTCTTGTCCGGTCTTGTCCGGTCTTGTCTGGGTCTTGTCCGGTCTTGTCCGGTCTTGTCCGGTCTTATTTGGGTCTTGTCCGGTCTTGTCCGGTCTTGTCCGGTCTTGTCTGGGTCTTGTCCGGTCTTGCCTGGGTCTTGTCCGGTCTTGTCCGGTCTTGTCCGGTCTTGTCCGGTCTTGTCTGGGTCTTGTCCGGTCTTGTCCGGTCTTGTCCGGTCTTGTCCGGTCTTGTCCGGTCTTGTCCGGTCTTGTCCGGTCTTGTCTGGGTCTTGTCCGGTCTTGTCTGGGTCTTGTCCGGTCTTGTCCGGTCTTGTCCGGTCTTGTCTGGGTCTTGTCCGGTCTTGTCCGGTCTTGTCTGGGTCTTGTCCGGTCTTATGTGGGTCTTGTCCGGTCTTGTCTGGGTCTTGTCCGGTCTTGTCCGGTCTTGTCCGGTCTTGTCTGGGTCTTGTCCGGTCTTGTCCGGTCTTGTCTGGGTCTTTTCCGGTCTTGTCCGGGTCTTGTCCGGTCTTGTCCGGTCTTGTCCGGTCTTGTCCGGTCTTGTCCGGGTCTTGTCCGGTCTTGTCCGGTCTTGTCCGGTCTTGTCTGGGTCTCGTCCGGTCTTGTCCGGTCTTGTCTGGGTCTCGTCCGGTCTTGTACGGTCTTGTCTGGGTCTCGTCCGGTCTTGTCCGGTCTTGTCCGATCTTGTCTGGGTCTTGTCCGGTCTTGTCCGGTCTTGTCTGGGTCTTGTCCGGTCTTGTCCGGTCTTGTCTGGGTCTTGTCCGGTCTTGTCTGGGTCTTGTCCGGTCTTGTCCGGTCTTGTCTGGGTCTTGTCCGGTCTTGTCCGGTCTTGTCTGGGTCTTGTCCGGTCTTGTCCGGGTCTTGTCCGGTCTTGTCCGGTCTTGTCCGGGTCTTGTCCGGTCTTGTCCGGTCTTGTCCGGTCTTGTCAGGTCTTGTCCGGGTCTTGTCTGGGTCTTGTACGGTCTTGTCCGGTCTTGTCCGGACTTGTCCGGTCTTGTCCGGGTCTTGTCCGGTCTTGTCCGGTCTTGTCCGGGTCTTGTCCGGACTTGTCCGGTCTTGTCCGGGTCTTGTCCGGTCTTGTCCGGTCTTGTCTGGGTCTTGTCCGGTCTTGTCTGGGTCTTGTCCGGTCTTGTCCGGTCTTGTCTGGGTCTTGTCCGGTCTTGTCTGGGTCTTGTCCGGTCTTGTCCGGTCTTGTCCGGTCTTGTCTGGGTCTTGTCCGGTCTTGTCCGGTCTTGTCCGGGTCTTGTCCGGTCTTGTCCGATCTTGTCCGATCTTGTCCGGCCTTGTCCGGTCTTGTCTGAGTCTTGTCCGGTCTTGTCCGGGTCTTGTCCGGTCTTGTCCGGCCTTGTCCGGGTCTTGTCCGGTCTTGTCCGGCCTTGTCCGGGTCTTGTCCGGTCTTGTCCGGTCTTGTCCGGTCTTGTCTGGGTCTTGTCCGGTCTTGTCCGGTCTTGTCCGGTCTTATTTGGGTCTTGTCCGGTCTTGTCCGGTCTTGTCCGGTCTTGTCTGGGTCTTGTCCGGTCTTGCCTGGGTCTTGTCCGGTCTTGTCCGGTCTTGTCCGGTCTTGTCCGGTCTTGTCTGGGTCTTGTCCGGTCTTGTCCGGTCTTGTCCGGTCTTGTCCGGTCTTGTCCGGTCTTGTCCGGTCTTGTCTGGGTCTTGTCCGGTCTTGTCCGGTCTTGTCTGGGTCTTGTCCGGTCTTGTCCGGATCTTGTCCGGTCTTGTCCGGTCTTGTCTGGTCTTGTCTGGTCTTGTCCGGTCTTGTCCGGTCTTGTCCGGTCTTGTCCGGTCTTGTCCGGTCTTGTCTGGGTCTTGTCCGGTCTTGTCCGGGTCTTGTCCGGTCTTGTCCGGGTCTTGTCCGGTCTTGTCCGGTCTTGTCCGGGTCTTGTCCGGACTTGTCCGGTCTTTTCCGGGTCTTGTCCGGTCTTGTCCGGTCTTGTCTGGGTCTTGTCCGGTCTTGTCTGGGTCTTGTCCGGTCTTGTCCGGTCTTGTCTGGGTCTTGTCGGGTCTTGTCCGGTCTTGTCTGGGTCTTGTCCGGTCTTGTCCGGTCTTGTCCGGTCTTGTCTGGGTCTTGTCCGGTCTTGTCTGGGTCTTGTCCGGTCTTATCCGGTCTTGTCTGGGTCTTGTCCGGTCTTGTCCGGTCTTGTCTGGGTCTTGTCCGGTCTTGTCCGGATCTTGTCCGGTCTTGTCCGGTCTTGTCTGGTCTTGTCTGGTCTTGTCCGGTCTTGTCCGGTCTTGTCCGGTCTTGTCCGGTCTTGTCTGGGTCTTGTCCGGTCTTGTCTGGTTCTTGTCCGGTCTTGTCCGGTCTTGTCCGTGTCTTGTCCGGTCTTGTCCGGTCTTGTCCGGTCTTGTCCGGGTCTTGTCCGGTCTTGTCCGGCCTTGTCCGGGTCTTGTCCGGTCTTGTCCGGCCTTGTCCGGGTCTTGTCCGGTCTTGTCCGGTCTTGTCCGGTCTTGTCTGGGTCTTGTCCGGTCTTGTCCGGTCTTGTCCGGTCTTATTTGGGTCTTGTCCGGTCTTGTCCGGTCTTGTCCGGTCTTGTCTGGGTCTTGTCCGGTCTTGCCTGGGTCTTGTCCGGTCTTGTCCGGTCTTGTCCGGTCTTGTCCGGTCTTGTCTGGGTCTTGTCCGGTCTTGTCCGGTCTTGTCCGGTCTTGTCCGGTCTTGTCCGGTCTTGTCCGGTCTTGTCCGGTCTTGTCTGGGTCTTGTCCGGTCTTGTCTGGGTCTTGTCCGGTCTTGTCCGGTCTTGTCCGGTCTTGTCTGGGTCTTGTCCGGTCTTGTCCGGTCTTGTCTGGGTCTTGTCCGGTCTTATGTGGGTCTTGTCCGGTCTTGTCTGGGTCTTGTCCGGTCTTGTCCGGTCTTGTCCGGTCTTGTCTGGGTCTTGTCCGGTCTTGTCCGGTCTTGTCTGGGTCTTTTCCGGTCTTGTCCGGGTCTTGTCCGGTCTTGTCCGGTCTTGTCCGGTCTTGTCCGGTCTTGTCCGGGTCTTGTCCGGTCTTGTCCGGTCTTGTCCGGTCTTGTCTGGGTCTCGTCCGGTCTTGTCCGGTCTTGTCTGGGTCTCGTCCGGTCTTGTACGGTCTTGTCTGGGTCTCGTCCGGTCTTGTCCGGTCTTGTCCGATCTTGTCTGGGTCTTGTCCGGTCTTGTCCGGTCTTGTCTGGGTCTTGTCCGGTCTTGTCCGGTCTTGTCTGGGTCTTGTCCGGTCTTGTCTGGGTCTTGTCCGGTCTTGTCCGGTCTTGTCTGGGTCTTGTCCGGTCTTGTCCGGTCTTGTCTGGGTCTTGTCCGGTCTTGTCCGGGTCTTGTCCGGTCTTGTCCGGTCTTGTCCGGGTCTTGTCCGGTCTTGTCCGGTCTTGTCCGGTCTTGTCAGGTCTTGTCCGGGTCTTGTCTGGGTCTTGTACGGTCTTGTCCGGTCTTGTCCGGACTTGTCCGGTCTTGTCCGGGTCTTGTCCGGTCTTGTCCGGTCTTGTCCGGGTCTTGTCCGGACTTGTCCGGTCTTGTCCGGGTCTTGTCCGGTCTTGTCCGGTCTTGTCTGGGTCTTGTCCGGTCTTGTCTGGGTCTTGTCCGGTCTTGTCCGGTCTTGTCTGGGTCTTGTCCGGTCTTGTCTGGGTCTTGTCCGGTCTTGTCCGGTCTTGTCCGGTCTTGTCTGGGTCTTGTCCGGTCTTGTCCGGTCTTGTCCGGGTCTTGTCCGGTCTTGTCCGATCTTGTCCGATCTTGTCCGGCCTTGTCCGGTCTTGTCTGAGTCTTGTCCGGTCTTGTCCGGGTCTTGTCCGGTCTTGTCCGGCCTTGTCCGGGTCTTGTCCGGTCTTGTCCGGCCTTGTCCGGGTCTTGTCCGGTCTTGTCCGGTCTTGTCCGGTCTTGTCTGGGTCTTGTCCGGTCTTGTCCGGTCTTGTCCGGTCTTATTTGGGTCTTGTCCGGTCTTGTCCGGTCTTGTCCGGTCTTGTCTGGGTCTTGTCCGGTCTTGCCTGGGTCTTGTCCGGTCTTGTCCGGTCTTGTCCGGTCTTGTCCGGTCTTGTCTGGGTCTTGTCCGGTCTTGTCCGGTCTTGTCCGGTCTTGTCCGGTCTTGTCCGGTCTTGTCCGGTCTTGTCTGGGTCTTGTCCGGTCTTGTCCGGTCTTGTCTGGGTCTTGTCCGGTCTTGTCCGGATCTTGTCCGGTCTTGTCCGGTCTTGTCTGGTCTTGTCTGGTCTTGTCCGGTCTTGTCCGGTCTTGTCCGGTCTTGTCCGGTCTTGTCCGGTCTTGTCTGGGTCTTGTCCGGTCTTGTCCGGGTCTTGTCCGGTCTTGTCCGGGTCTTGTCCGGTCTTGTCCGGTCTTGTCCGGGTCTTGTCCGGACTTGTCCGGTCTTTTCCGGGTCTTGTCCGGTCTTGTCCGGTCTTGTCTGGGTCTTGTCCGGTCTTGTCTGGGTCTTGTCCGGTCTTGTCCGGTCTTGTCTGGGTCTTGTCGGGTCTTGTCCGGTCTTGTCTGGGTCTTGTCCGGTCTTGTCCGGTCTTGTCCGGTCTTGTCTGGGTCTTGTCCGGTCTTGTCTGGGTCTTGTCCGGTCTTATCCGGTCTTGTCTGGGTCTTGTCCGGTCTTGTCCGGTCTTGTCTGGGTCTTGTCCGGTCTTGTCCGGATCTTGTCCGGTCTTGTCCGGTCTTGTCTGGTCTTGTCTGGTCTTGTCCGGTCTTGTCCGGTCTTGTCCGGTCTTGTCCGGTCTTGTCTGGGTCTTGTCCGGTCTTGTCTGGTTCTTGTCCGGTCTTGTCCGGTCTTGTCCGTGTCTTGTCCGGTCTTGTCCGGTCTTGTCCGGTCTTGTCGGGTCTTGTCCGGGTCTTGTCCGGGTCTTGTCCGGGTCTTGTACGGTCTTGTCCGGTCTTGTTCGGGTCTTGTCCGGTCTTGTCCGGGTCTTGTCCGGTCTTGTCCGGTCTTGTCCGGTCTTGTCCGGGTCTTGTCCGGTCTTGTCCGGGTCTTGTCCGGTCTTGTCCGGTCTTGTCTGGGTCTTGTCCGGTCTTGTCTGGGTCTTGTCCGGTCTTGTCCGGTCTTGTCTGGGTCTTGTCGGGTCTTGTCCGGTCTTGTCTGGGTCTTGTCCAGTCTTGTCCGGTCTTGTCCGGTGTTGTCTGGGTCTTGTCCGGTCTTGTCCGGTCTTGTCTGGGTCTTGTCTGGTCTTGTCCGGTCTTGTCCGGTCTTGTCTGAGTCTTGTCCGGTCTTGTCCGGGTCTTGTCAGGGTCTTGTCCGGTCTTGTCCGGCCTTGTCCGGGTCTTGTCCGGTCTTGTCCGGCCTTGTCCGGGTCTTGTCCGGCCTTGTCTGGGTGTTGTCCGCTCTTGTCCGGCCTTGTCTGGGTCTTGTCCGGTCTTGTCCGGCCTTGTCTGGTCTTGTC
Source organism: Rhinoraja longicauda (assembly GCF_053455715.1). Classification (NCBI taxonomy): domain Eukaryota; kingdom Metazoa; phylum Chordata; class Chondrichthyes; order Rajiformes; family Arhynchobatidae; genus Rhinoraja; species Rhinoraja longicauda. Next base: position 50,684 of record NW_027601531.1, on the reverse strand, counting down.
CGGTCTTGTCTGGGTCTCGTCCGGTCTTGTCCGGTCTTGTCCGGTCTTGTCTGAGTCTTTTCCGGTCTTGTCCGGGTCTTGTCCGGTCTTGTCCGGGTCTTGTCCGGTCTTGTCCGGCCTTGTCCGGGTCTTGTCCGGTCTTGTCCGGCCTTGTCCGGGTCTTGTCCGGCCTTGTCTGGGTGTTGTCCGGCCTTGTCTGGGTCTTGTCCGGTCTTGTCCGGCCTTGTCTGGTCTTGTCCGGTCTTGTCTGGGTCTCGTCCTGTCTTGTCCGGTCTTGTAGGGTCTAGTCCGGTCTTGTCCAGTCATGTCTGGGTCTCGTCCGGTCTTGTCAGGTCTTGTCTGGGTCTCGTCCGGTCTTGTCCGGTCTTGTCCGGGTCTCGTCTTTTCTTGTCCGGTCTTGTCTGGGTCTCGTCCTGTCTTGTCCGGTCTTGTCTGGGTCTCGTCCGGTCTTGTCCGGTCTTGTCCGGTCTTGTCTGGGTCTCGTCCGGTCTTGTCCGGTCTTGTCCGGTCTTGTCTGGGTCTTGTCCGGTCTTGTCCGGTCTTGTCTGGGTCTTGTCCGGTCTTGTCCGGTCTTGTCTGGGTCTTGTCCGGTCTTGTCCGTGTCTTGTCCGGTCTTGTCCGATCTTGTCTGGGTCTTGTCCGGTCTTGTCCGGGTCTTGTCCGGTCTTGTCCGGTCTTGTCCGGGTCTTGTCCGGTCTTGTCCGGTCTTGTCCGGGTCTTGTCCGGTCTTGTCTGGGTCTTGTCCGGTCTTGTCCGGTCTTGTCCGGGTCTTGTCTGGGTCTTGTCCGGTCTTGTCCGGTCTTGTCCGGTCTTGTCTGGGTCTTGTCTCGGTCTTGTCCGGTCTTGTCTGGGTCTTGTCCGGTCTTGTGCGGTCTTATCTGGGTCTTGTCCGGTCTTGTCTGGGTCTTGTCCGGTCTTGTCCGGTCTTGTCCGGTCTTGTCGGGTCTTGTCCGGGTCTTGTCCGGGTCTTGTCCGGGTCTTGTACGGTCTTGTCCGGGTCTTGTCCGGTCTTGTCCGGGTCTTGTCCGGTCTTGTCCGGTCTTGTCCGGTCTTGTCCGGGTCTTGTCCGGTCTTGTCCGGGTCTTGTCCGGTCTTGTCCGGTCTTGTCTGGGTCTTGTCCGGTCTTGTCTGGGTCTTGTCCGGTCTTGTCCGGTCTTGTCTGGGTCTTGTCGGGTCTTCTCCGTTCTTGTCTGGGTCTTGTCCGGTCTTGTCCGGTCTTGTCCGGTCTTGTCTGGGTCTTGTCCGGTCTTGTCCGGTCTTGTCTGGGTCTTGTCGGGTCTTCTCCGTTCTTGTCTGGGTCTTGTCCGGTCTTGTCCGGTCTTGTCCGGTCTTGTCTGGGTCTTGTCCGGTCTTGTCCGGTCTTGTCTGGGTCTTGTCTGGTCTTGTCCGGTCTTGTCCGGTCTTGTCTGAGTCTTGTCCGGTCTTGTCCGGGTCTTGTCAGGGTCTTGTCCGGTCTTGTCCGGCCTTGTCCGGGTCTTGTCCGGTCTTGTCCGGCCTTGTCCGGGTCTTGTCCGGCCTTGTCTGGGTGTTGTCCGCTCTTGTCCGGCCTTGTCTGGGTCTTGTCCGGTCTTGTCCGGCCTTGTCTGGTCTTGTCCGGTCTTGTCTGGGTCTCGTCCGGTCTTGTCCGGTCTTGTCCGGTCTTGTCTGAGTCTTGTCCGGTCTTGTCCGGGTCTTGTCCGGTCTTGTCCGGGTCTTGTCCGGTCTTGTCCGGCCTTGTCCGGGTCTTGTCCGGTCTTGTCCGGCCTTGTCCGGTCTTGTCCGGTCTTGTCTGGGTCTTGTCCGGTCTTGTCCGGGTCTTGTCCGGTCTTGTCCGGCCTTGTCCGGTCTTGTCCGGTCTTGTCCGGTCTTGTCTGGGTCTTGTCCGGTCTTGTCCGGTCTTGTCCGGTCTTGTCTGGGTCTTGTCCGGTCTTGTACGGTCTTGTCTGGGTCTTGTCCGGTCTTGTCCGGTCTTGTCCGGTCTTGTCCGGTCTTGTCCGGTCTTGTCCGGTCTTGTCCGGTCTTGTCCGGTCTTGTCTGGGTCTTGTCCGGTCTTGTCCGGTCTTGTCCGCTCTTGTCCGGTCTTGTCCGGTCTTGTCTGGGTCTTGTCCGGTCTTGTCTGGGTCTTGTCCGGTCTTGTCCGGTCTTGTCTGGGTCTTGTCCGGTCTTGTCCGGTCTTGTCTGGTCTTGTCCGGTCTTGTCCGGTCTTGTCCGGTCTTGTCCGGTCTTGTCCGGTCTTGTCTGGGTCTTGTCCGGTCTTGTCCGGTCTTTTCCGGGTCTTGTCCGGTCTTGTCCGGGTCTTGTCCGGTCTTGTCCGGGTCTTGTCCGGTCTTGTCCGGGTCTTGTCCGGTCTTGTCCGGGTCTTGTCCGGTCTTGTCCGGTCTTGTCCTGGTCTTGTCCGGACTTGTCCGGTCTTGTCCGGGTCTTGTCCGGTCTTGTCCGGTCTTGTCTGGATCTTGTCCGGTCTTGTCTGGGTCTTGTCCGGTCTTGTCCGGTCTTGTCTGGGTCTTGTCCGGTCTTGTCCGGTCTTGTCCGGTCTTGTCCGGTCTTGTCCGGTCTTGTCCGGTCTTGTCCGGTCTTGTCCGGTCTTGTCTGGGTCTTGTCCGGTCTTGTCCGGTCTTGTCCGGTCTTGTCTGGGCCTTGTCCGGTCTTGTCCGGGCCTTGTCCGGTCTTGTCCGGTCTTGTCTGGGTCTTGTCCGGTCTTGTCCGGTCTTGTCTGGGTCTTGTCCGGTCTTGTCCGGTCTTGTCTGGGTCTTGTCCGGTCTTGTCCGGTCTTGTCTGGGTCTTGTCTGGGTCTTGTCCGGTCTTGTCCGGTCTTGTCCGCTCTTGTCCGGTCTTGTCCGGTCTTGTCTGGGTCTTGTCCGGTCTTGTCTGGGTCTTGTCCGGTCTTGTCCGGTCTTGTCTGGGTCTTGTCCGGTCTTGTCCGGTCTTGTCTGGTCTTGTCCGGTCTTGTCCGGTCTTGTCCGGTCTTGTCCGGTCTTGTCCGGTCTTGTCTGGGTCTTGTCCGGTCTTGTCCGGTCGTTTCCGGGTATTGTCCGGTCTTGTCCGGGTCTTGTCCGGTCTTGTCCGGGTCTTGTCCGGTCTTGTCCGGGTCATGTCCGGTCTTGTCCGGGTCTTGTCCGGTCTTGTCCGGTCTTGTCCTGGTCTTGTCCGGACTTGTCCGGTCTTGTCCGGGTCTTGTCCGGTCTTGTCCGGTCTTGTCTGGATCTTGTCCGGTCTTGTCTGGGTCTTGTCCGGTCTTGTCCGGTCTTGTCTGGGTCTTGTCCGGTCTTGTCCGGTCTTGTCCGGTCTTGTCCGGTCTTGTCCGGTCTTGTCCGGTCTTGTCCGGTCTTGTCCGGTCTTGTCCGGTCTTGTCCGGTCTTGTCCGGTCTTGTCCGGTCTTGTCCGGTCTTGTCCGGTCTTGTATGGGTCTTGTCCGGTCTTGTCCGGTCTTGTCCGGTCTTGTCTGGGCCTTGTCCGGTCTTGTCCGGGCCTTGTCCGGTCTTGTCCGGTCTTGTCTGGGTCTTGTCCGGTCTTGTCCGGTCTTGTCTGGGTCTTGTCCGGTCTTGTCCGGTCTTGTCTGGGTCTTGTCCGGTCTTGTCCGGTCTTGTCTGGGTCTTGTCCGGTCTTGTCCGGTCTTGTCTGGGTCTTGTCCGGTCTTGTCCGGTCTTGTCTGGGTCTTGTCCGGTCTTGTCCGGTCTTGTCTGGTCTTGTCCGGTCTTGTCCGGTCTTGTCCGGTCTTGTCTGGGTCTTGTCCGGTCCTGTCCGGTCTTTTCCGGGTCTTGTCCGGTCTTGTCCGGTCTTGTCCGGTCTTGTCCGGGTCTTGTCCGTTCTTGACCGGGTCTTGTCCGGTCTTGTCCGGTCTTGTCCTGGTCTTGTCCGGACTTGTCCGGTCTTGTCCGGGTCTTGTCCGGTCTTGTCCGGTCTTGTCTGGGTCTTGTCCGGTCTTGTCTGGGTCTTGTCCGGTCTTGTCCGGTCTTGTCTGGGTCTTGTCCGGTCTTGTCTTGGTCTTGTCCGGTCTTGTCTTGGTCTTGTCCGGTCTTGTCCGTTCTTGTCTGGGTCTTGTCCAGCATTGTCCGGTCTTGTCCGGTCTTGTCCGGTCTTGTCCGGTCTTGTCTGGGTCTTGTCCGGTCTTGTCCGGTCTTGTCTGGGTCTTGTCCGGTCTTGTCCGGTCTTGTCCGGTCTTGTCCGGTCTTGTCCGGTCTTGTCCGGTCTTGTCCGGTCTTGTCCGGTCTTGTCCGGTCTTGTCCGGTCTTGTCTGGGTCTTGTCCGGTCTTGTCCGGTCTTGTCCGCTCTTGTCCGGTCTTGTCCGGTCTTGTCTGGGTCTTGTCCGGTCTTGTCTGGGTCTTGTCCGGTCTTGTCCGGTCTTGTCTGGGTCTTGTCCGGTCTTGTCCGGTCTTGTCCGGTCTTGTCTGGTCTTGTCCGGTCTTGTCCGGTCTTGTCCGGTCTTGTCCGGTCTTGTCTGGGTCTTGTCCGGTCTTGTCCGGTCTTTTCCGGGTCTTGTCCGGTCTTGTCCGGTCTTGTCCGGTCTTGTCCGGTCTTGTCCGGGTCTTGTCCGGTCTTGTCCGGGTCTTGTCCGGTCTTGTCCGGGTCTTGTCCGGTCTTGTCCGGTCTTGTCCTGGTCTTGTCCGGACTTGTCCGGTCTTGTCCGGGTCTTGTCCGGTCTTGTCCGGTCTTGTCTGGGTCTTGTCCGGTCTTGTCTGGGTCTTGTCCGGTCTTGTCCGGTCTTGTCTGGGTCTTGTCCGGTCTTGTCCGGTCTTGTCCGGTCTTGTCCGGTCTTGTCCGGTCTTGTCCGGTCTTGTCCGGTCTTGTCCGGTCTTGTCCGGTCTTGTCCGGTCTTGTCTGGGTCTTGTCCGGTCTTGTCCGGTCTTGTCCGGTCTTGTCCGGTCTTGTCTGGGCCTTGTCCGGTCTTGTCCGTGCCTTGTCCGGTCTTGTCCGGTCTTGTCTGGGTCTTGTCCGGTCTTGTCCGGTCTTGTCTGGGTCTTGTCCGGTCTTGTCCGGTCTTGTCTGGGTCTTGTCCGGTCTTGTCCGGTCTTGTCTGGGTCTTGTCCGGTCTTGTCCGGTCTTGTCTGGGTCTTGTCCGGTCTTGTCCGGTCTTGTCTGGGTCTTGTCCGGTCTTGTCCGGTCTTGTCTGGTCTTGTCCGGTCTTGTCCGGTCTTGTCCGGTCTTGTCTGGGTCTTGTCCGGTCCTGTCCGGTCTTTTCCGGGTCTTGTCCGGTCTTGTCCGGTCTTGTCCGGTCTTGTCCGGGTCTTGTCCGTTCTTGTCCGGGTCTTGTCCGGTCTTGTCCGGTCTTGTCCTGGTCTTGTCCGGACTTGTCCGGTCTTGTCCGGGTCTTGTCCGGTCTTGTCCGGTCTTGTCTGGGTCTTGTCCGGTCTTGTCTGGGTCTTGTCCGGTCTTGTCCGGTCTTGTCTGGGTCTTGTCCGGTCTTGTCTTGGTCTTGTCCGGTCTTGTCTTGGTCTTGTCCGGTCTTGTCCGTTCTTGTCTGGGTCTTGTCCAGCATTGTCCGGTCTTGTCCGGGCCTTGTCCGGTCTTGTCCGGTCTTGTCTGGGTCTTGTCCGGTCTTGTCCGGTCTTTTCCGGGTCTTGTCCGTTCTTGTCCGGTCTTGTCCGGTCTTGTCCGGTCTTGTCCGGTCTTGTCCGGTCTTGTCCGGTCTTGTCTGGGTCTTGTCCGGTCTTGTCCGGTCTTGTCTGGTCTTGTCCGGTCTTGTCCGGTCTTGTCCGGTCTTGTCTGGGTCTTGTCCGGTCTTGTCCGGTCTTTTCCGGGTCTTGTCCGGTCTTGTCCGGTCTTGTCCGGTCTTGTCCGGGTCTTGTCCGGTCTTGTCCGGGTCTTGTCCGGTCTTGTCCGGTCTTGTCCTGGTCTTGTCAGGACTTGTCCGGTCTTGTCCGGGTCTTGTCCGGTCTTGTCCGGTCTTGTCTGGGTCTTGTCCGGTCTTGTCTGGGTCTTGTCCGGTCTTGTCCGGTCTTGTCTGGGTCTTGTCCGGTCTTGTCTTGGTCTTGTCCGGTCTTGTCCGGTCTTGTCTGGGTCTTGTCCAGTCTTGTCCGGTCTTGTCCGGTCTTGTCCGGGTCTTGTCCGGTCTTGTCCGGTCTTGTCTGGGTCTTGTCCGGTCTTGTCTGGGTCTTGTCCGGTCTTGTCCGGTCTTGTCTGGGTCTTGTCCGGTCTTGTCTTGGTCTTGTCCGGTCTTGTCTTGGTCTTGTCCGGTCTTGTCCGTTCTTGTCTGGGTCTTGTCCAGCATTGTCCGGTCTTGTCCGGGCCTTGTCCGGTCTTGTCCGGTCTTGTCTGGGTCTTGTCCGGTCTTGTCCGGTCTTTTCCGGGTCTTGTCCGGTCTTGTCCGGTCTTGTCCGGTCTTGTCCGGTCTTGTCCGGTCTTGTCCGGTCTTGTCCGGTCTTGTCCGGTCTTGTCTGGGTCTTGTCCGGTCTTGTCCGGTCTTGTCTGGTCTTGTCCGGTCTTGTCCGGTCTTGTCCGGTCTTGTCTGGGTCTTGTCCGGTCTTGTCCGGTCTTTTCCGGGTCTTGTCCGGTCTTGTCCGGTCTTGTCCGGTCTTGTCCGGGTCTTGTCCGGTCTTGTCCGGGTCTTGTCCGTTCTTGTCCGGTCTTGTCCTGGTCTTGTCCGGACTTGTCCGGTCTTGTCCGGGTCTTGTCCGGTCTTGTCCGGTCTTGTCTGGGTCTTGTCCGGTCTTGTCTGGGTCTTGTCCGGTCTTGTCCGGTCTTGTCTGGGTCTTGTCCGGTCTTGTCTTGGTCTTGTCCGGTCTTGTCCGGTCTTGTCTGGGTCTTGTCCAGTCTTGTCCGGTCTTGTCCGGTCTTGTCTGGGTCTTGTCCGGTCTTATCTGGGTCTTGTCCGGTCTTATCTGGGTCTTGTCCGGTCTTGTCTGGTTCTTGTCCGGTCTTGTCCGGTGTTGTCTGGGTCTTGTCCGGTCTTGTCCGGTCTTGTCTGGGTCTTGTCCGGTCTTGTCTGGGTCTCGTCCGGTCTTGTCCGGTCTTGTCCGGGTCTTGTCCGGTCTTGTCCGGGTCTTGTCCGGGTCTTGTCTGGGTCTTGTCCGGTCTTGTCTGGGTCTTGTCCGGTCTTGTCCGGTCTTGTCCGGTCTTGTCCGGTCTTGTCCGGTCTTGTCTGGGTCTTGTCCGGTCTTGTCCAGTCTTGTCTGGGTCTTGTCCGGTCTTGTCTGGGTCTTGTCCGGTCTTGTCCGGTCTTGTCTGGGTCTTGTCCGGTCTTGTCCGGTCTTGTCTGGGTCTTGTCCGGTCTTGTCCGGTCTTGTCTGGGTCTTGTCCGGTCTTGTCCGGTCTGGACTGGGTCTTGACTGGGTCTTGTCCGGTCTTGTCTGGTTCTTGTCCGGTCTTGTCCTGTCTTGTCTGGGTCTTGTCCGGTCTTGTCCGGTCTTGTCTGGGTCTTGTCCGGTCTTGTCCGGTCTTGTCTGGGTCTTGTCCGGTCTTGTCCGGTCTTGTCTGGGTCTTGTCCGGTCTTGTCTGGGTCTTGTCCGGTCTTGTCCGATCTTGTCTGGGTCATGTCTGGTCTTGTCCGGTCTTGTCCGGTCTTGTCTGGGTCTTGTCCGGTCTTGTCTGGGTCTTGTCCGGTCTTGTCTGGGTCTTGTCCAGTCTTGTCCGGTCTTGTCTGTGTCTTGTCCGGTCTTGTCCGGTCTTTTCTGGGTCTTGTCCGGTCTTGTCCGGTCTTGTCTGGGTCTTGTCCGGTCTTGTCCGGTCTTGTCAGGGTCTTGTCCGGTCTTGTCCGGTCTTGTCTGGGTCTTGTCCGGTCTTGTCCGGTCTTGTCTGGGTCTTGTCCGGTCTTGTCCGGTCTTGTCCGGGTCTTGTCCGGTCTTGACTGGGTCTTGTCCGGTCTTGTCCGGTCTTGTCCGGTCTTGTCTTGTCTGGGTCTTGTCCGGTCTTGTCCGGTCTTGTCTGGGTCTTGTCCGGTCTTGTCTGGGTCTTGTCCGGTCTTGTCCGGTCTTGTCCGGTCTTGTCCGGTCTTGTCTGGGTCTTGTCCGGTCTTGTCCGGTCTTGTCTGGGTCTTGTCCGGTCTTATGTGGGTCTTGTCCGGTCTTGTCTGGGTCCTGTCCGGTCTTGTCCGGTCTTGTCTGGGTCTTGTCCGGTCTTGTCTGGGTCTTGTCCGGTCTTGTCCGGTCTTGTCTGTGTCTTTTCCGGTCTTGTCCGGGTCTTGTCCGGTCTTGTCCGGTCTTGTCCGGGTCTTGTCCGGTCTTGTCCGGTTTTGTCCGGTCTTGTCCGGTCTTGTCCGGTCTTGTCTGGGTCTCGTCCGGTCTTGTCCGGTCTTGTCTGGGTCTCGTCCGGTCTTGTACGGTCTTGTCTGGGTATCGTCCGGTCTTGTCCGGTCTTGTCCGATCTTGTCTGGGTCTTGTCCGGTCTTGTCCGGTCTTGTCTGGGTCTTGTCCGGTCTTGTCCGGTCTTGTCTGGGTCCTGTCCGGTCTTGTCCGGTCTTGTCTGGGTCTTGTCCGGTCTTGTCTGGGTCTTGTCCGGTCTTGTCCGGTCTTGTAAGGTCTTGTCTGGGTATCGTCCGGTCTTGTCCGGTCTTGTCCGATCTTGTCTGGGTCTTGTCCGGTCTTGTCTGGTTCTTGTCCGGTCTTGTCCGGTCTTGTCTGGGCCTTGTCCGGTCTTGTCCGGGCCTTGTCCGGTCTTGTCCGGTCTTGTCCGGTCTTGTCTGCGTCTTATCCGGTCTTGTCCGGTCTTGTCTGGGTCTTGTCCGGTCTTGTCCGGTCTTGTCTGGGTCTTGTCCGGTCTTGTCCGGTCTTGTCCGGTCTTGTCTGGGTCTTGTCCGGTCTTGTCCGGTCTTGCACGGGTCTTGTCCGGTCTTGTCCGGTCTTGTCCGGGTCTTGTCCGGTCTTGTCCGGTCTTGTCCGGTCTTGTCAGGTCTTGTCCGGGTCTTGTCCGGGTCTTGTACGGTCTTGTCCGGTCTTGTCCGGACTTGTCCGGTCTTGTCCGGGTCTTGTCCGGTCTTGTCCGGTCTTGTCCGGGTCTTGTCCGGACTTGTCCGGTCTTGTCCGGGTCTTGTCCGGTCTTGTCCGGTCTTGTCTGGGTCTTGTCCGGTCTTGTCTGGGTCTTGTCCGGTCTTGTCTGGGTCTTGTCCGGTCTTGTCCGGTCTTGTCTGGGTCTTGTCCGGTCTTGTCTGGGTCTTGTCCGGTCTTGTCCGGTCTTGTCTGGGTCTTGTCCGGTCTTGTCCGGTCTTGTCCGGTCTTGTCCGGTCTTGTCCGGGTCTTGTCCGGTCTTGTCCGGCCTTGTCCGGTCTTGTCTGATTCTTGTCCGGTCTTGTCCGGTCTTGTCCGGGTCTTGTCCGGTCTTGTCCGGCCTTGTCCGGGTCTTGTCCGGTCTTGTCCGGCCTTGTCCGGGTCTTGTCCGGCCTTGTCCGGGTCTTGTCCGGTCTTGTCCGGTCTTGTCCGGTCTTGTCCGGTCTTGTCTGGGTCTTGTCCGGTCTTGTCCGGTCTTGTCCGGTCTTATTTGGGTCTTGTCCGGTCTTGTCCGGTCTTGTCCGGTCTTGTCTGGGTCTTGTCCGGTCTTGTCCGGTCTTGTCCGGTCTTGTCCGGTCTTGTCTGGGTCTTGTCCGGTCTTGTCCGGTCTTGTCCGGTCTTGTCCGGTCTTGTCCGGTCTTGTCCGGTCTTGTCTGGGTCTTGTCCGGTCTTGTCCGGTCTTGTCTGGGTCTTGTCCTGTCTTGTCCGGTCTTGTCTGGGTCTTGTCCGGTCTTGTCCGGTCTTGTCTGGGTCTTGTCCGGTCTTGTCCGGTCTTGTCTGGGTCTTGTCCGGTCTTGTCCGGTCTTGTCTGGGTCTTGTCCGGTCTTGTCCGGTCTTGTCTGGTCTTGTCCGGTCTTGTCCGGTCTTGTCCGGTCTTGTCTGGGTCTTGTCCGGTCTTGTCCGGTCTTTTCCGGGTCTTGTCCGGTCTTGTCCGGTCTTGTCCGGTCTTGTCCGGTCTTGTCCGGTCTTGTCCGGGTCTTGTCCGGTCTTGTCCGGGTCTTGTCCGGTCTTGTCCGGTCTTGTCCTGGTCTTGTCCGGACTTGTCCGGTCTTGTCCGGGTCTTGTCCGGTCTTGTCCGGTCTTGTCTGGGTCTTGTCCGGTCTTGTCTGGGTCTTGTCCGGTCTTGTCCGGTCTTGTCTGGGTCTTGTCCGGTCTTGTCTTGGTCTTGTCCGGTCTTGTCCGGTCTTGTCCGGGTCTTGTCCAGCCTTGTCCGGTCTTGTCCGGGCCTTGTCCGGTCTTGTCCGGTCTTGTCTGGGTCTTGTCCGGTCTTGTCCGGTCTTGTCTGGGTCTTGTCCGGTCTTGTCCGGTCTTGTCTGGGTCTTGTCCGGTCTTGTCCGGTCTTGTCTGGGTCTTGTCCGGTCTTGTCCGGTCTTGTCTGGGTCTTGTCCGGTCTTGTCCGGTCTTGTCTGGGTCTTGTCCGGTCTTGTCCGGTCTTGTCTGGTCTTGTCCGGTCTTGTCCGGTCTTGTCCGGTCTTGTCTGGGTCTTGTCCGGTCTTGTCCGGTCTTTTCCGGGTCTTGTCCGGTCTTGTCCGGTCTTGTCCGGTCTTGTCCGGGTCTTGTCCGGTCTTGTCCGGGTCTTGTCCGGTCTTGTCCGGTCTTGTCCTGGTCTTGTCCGGACTTGTCCGGTCTTGTCCGGGTCTTGTCCGGTCTTGTCCGGTCTTGTCTGGGTCTTGTCCGGTCTTGTCTGGGTCTTGTCCGGTCTTGTCCGGTCTTGTCTGGGTCTTGTCCGGTCTTGTCTTGGTCTTGTCCGGTCTTGTCCGGTCTTGTCTGGGTCTTGTCCAGTCTTGTCCGGTCTTGTCTGGGTCTTGTCTGGTCTTGTCCGGTCTTGTCTGGGTCTTGTCCGGTCTTATCTGGGTCTTGTCCGGTCTTGTCTGGTTCTTGTCCGGTCTTGTCCGGTGTTGTCCGGTGTTGTCTGGGTCTTGTCCGGTCTTGTCCGGTCTTGTCTGGGTCTTGTCCGGTCTTGTCTGGGTCTCGTCCGGTCTTGTCCGGTCTTGTCCGGGTCTTATCCGGTCTTGTCCGGTCTTGTCCGGTCTTGTCCGGGTCTTGTCCGGGTCTTGTCTGGGTCTTGTCCGGTCTTGTCTGGGTCTTGTCCGGTCTTGTCCGGTCTTGTCCGGTCTTGTCCGGTCTTGTCCGGTCTTGTCTGGGTCTTGTCCGGTCTTGTCCAGTCTTGTCTGGGTCTTGTCCGGTCTTGTCTGGGTCTTGTCCGGTCTTGTCCGGTCTTGTCTGGGTCTTGTCCGGTCTTGTCCGGTCTTGTCTGGGTCTTGTCCGGTCTTGTCCGGTCTTGTCTGGGTCTTGTCCGGTCTTGTCCGGTCTTGTCCGGTCTGGACTGGGTCTTGACTGGGTCTTGTCCGGTCTTGTCTGGTTCTTGTCCGGTCTTGTCCTGTCTTGTCTGGGTCTTGTCCGGTCTTGTCCGGTCTTGTCTGGGTCTTGTCCGGTCTTGTCCGGTCTTGTCTGGGTCTTGTCCGGTCTTGTCCGGTCTTGTCTGGGTCTTGTCCGGTCTTGTCCGGTCTTGTCTGGGTCTTGTCCGGTCTTGTCCGATCTTGTCTGGGTCTTGTCCGGTCTTGTCCGGTCTTGTCTGGGTCTTGTCCGGTCTTGTCTGGGTCTTGTCCGGTCTTGTCTGGGTCTTGTCCAGTGTTGTCCGGTCTTGTCTGTGTCTTGTCCGGTCTTGTCCGGTCTTTTCTGGGTCTTGTCCGGTCTTGTCCGGTCTTGTCTGGGTCTTGTCCGGTCTTGTCCGGTCTTGTCATGGTCTTGTCCGGTCTTGTCCGGTCTTGTCTGGGTCTTGTCCGGTCTTGTCCGGTCTTGTCTGGGTCTTGTCCGGTCTTGTCCGGTCTTGTCTGGGTCTTGTCCGGTCTTGACTGGGTCTTGTCCGGTCTTGTCCGGTCTTGTCCGGTCTTGTCTTGTATGGGTCTTGTCCGGTCTTGTCCGGTCTTGTCTGGGTCTTGTCCGGTCTTGTCTGGGTCTTGTCCGGTCTTGTCCGGTCTTGTCCGGTCTTGTCTGGGTCTTGTCCGGTCTTGTCCGGTCTTGTCTGGGTCTTGTCCGGTCTTATGTGGGTCTTGTCCGGTCTTGTCTGGGTCTTGTCCGGTCTTGTCCGGTCTTGTCTGGGTCTTGTCCGGTCTTGTCCGGTCTTGTCTGGGTCTTTTCCGGTCTTGTCCGGGTCTTGTCCGGTCTTGTCCGGTCTTGTCCGGTCTTGTCCGGTCTTGTCCGGTCTTGTCCGGGTCTTGTCCGGTCTTGTCCGGTCTTGTCCGGTCTTGTCCGGTCTTGTCTGGGTCTTGTCCGGTCTTGTCTGGGTCTTGTCCGGTCTTGTCCGGTCTTGTCTGGGTCTTGTCCGGTCTTGTCTTGGTCTTGTCCGGTCTTGTCCGGTCTTGTCTGGGTCTTGTCCAGTCTTGTCCGGTCTTGTCCGGTCTTGTCTGGGTCTTGTCCGGTCTTATCTGGGTCTTGTCCGGTCTTATCTGGGTCTTGTCCGGTCTTGTCTGGTTCTTGTCCGGTCTTGTCCGGTGTTGTCTGGGTCTTGTCCGGTCTTGTCCGGTCTTGTCTGGGTCTTGTCCGGTCTTGTCTGGGTCTCGTCCGGTCTTGTCCGGTCTTGTCCGGGTCTTGTCCGGTCTTGTCCGGGTCTTGTCCGGGTCTTGTCTGGGTCTTGTCCGGTCTTGTCTGGGTCTTGTCCGGTCTTGTCTGGGTCTTGTCCGGTCTTGTCCGGTCTTGTCCGGTCTTGTCCGGTCTTGTCCGGTCTTGTCTGGGTCTTGTCCGGTCTTGTCCAGTCTTGTCTGGGTCTTGTCCGGTCTTGTCTGGTTCTTGTCCGGTCTTGTCCGGTCTTGTCTGGGTCTTGTCCGGTCTTGTCCGGTCTTGTCTGGGTCTTGTCCGGTCTTGTCCGGTCTTGTCTGGGTCTTGTCCGGTCTTGTCCGGTCTGGACTGGGTCTTGACTGGGTCTTGTCCGGTCTTGTCTGGTTCTTGTCCGGTCTTGTCCTGTCTTGTCTGGGTCTTGTCCGGTCTTGTCCGGTCTTGTCTGGGTCTTGTCCGGTCTTGTCCGGTCTTGTCTGGGTCTTGTCCGGTCTTGTCCGGTCTTGTCTGGGTCTTGTCCGGTCTTGTCCGGTCTTGTCTGGGTCTTGTCCGGTCTTGTCCGATCTTGTCTGGGTCATGTCCGGTCTTGTCCGGTCTTGTCCGGTCTTGTCTGGGTCTTGTCCGGTCTTGTCTGGGTCTTGTCCGGTCTTGTCTGGGTCTTGTCCAGTCTTGTCCGGTCTTGTCTGTGTCTTGTCCGGTCTTGTCCGGTCTTTTCTGGGTCTTGTCCGGTCTTGTCCGGTCTTGTCTGGGTCTTGTCCGGTCTTGTCCGGTCTTGTCAGGGTCTTGTCCGGTCTTGTCCGGTCTTGTCTGGGTCTTGTCCGGTCTTGTCCGGTCTTGTCTGGGTCTTGTCCGGTCTTGTCCGGTCTTGTCCGGGTCTTGTCCGGTCTTGACTGGGTCTTGTCCGGTCTTGTCCGGTCTTGTCCGGTCTTGTCTTGTCTGGGTCTTGTCCGGTCTTGTCCGGTCTTGTCTGGGTCTTGTCCGGTCTTGTCTGGGTCTTGTCCGGTCTTGTCCGGTCTTGTCCGGTCTTGTCCGGTCTTGTCTGGGTCTTGTCCGGTCTTGTCCGGTCTTGTCTGGGTCTTGTCCGGTCTTATGTGGGTCTTGTCCGGTCTTGTCTGGGTCCTGTCCGGTCTTGTCCGGTCTTGTCTGGGTCTTGACCGGTCTTGTCTGGGTCTTGTCCGGTCTTGTCCGGTCTTGTCTGGGTCTTTTCCGGTCTTGTCCGGGTCTTGTCCGGTCTTGTCCGGTCTTGTCCGGTCTTGTCCGGTCTTGTCCGGGTCTTGTCCGGTCTTGTCCGGTTTTGTCCGGTCTTGTCCGGTCTTGTCCGGTCTTGTCCGGTCTTGTCTGGGTCTCGTCCGGTCTTGTCCGGTCTTGTCTGGGTCTCGTCCGGTCTTGTACGGTCTTGTCTGGGTATCGTCCGGTCTTGTCCGGTCTTGTCCGATCTTGTCTGGGTCTTGTCCGGTCTTGTCCGGTCTTTTCTGGGTCTTGTCCGGTCTTGTCCGGTCTTGTCCGGTCTTGTCTGGGTCCTGTCCGGTCTTGTCCGGTCTTGTCTGGGTCTTGTCCGGTCTTGTCTGGGTCTTGTCCGGTCTTGTCCGGTCTTGTACGGTCTTGTCTGGGTATCGTCCGGTCTTGTCCGGTCTTGTCCGATCTTGTCTGGGTCTTGTCCGGTCTTGTCCGGTCTTGTCTGGTTCTTGTCCGGTCTTGTCCGGTCTTGTCTGGGCCTTGTCCGGTCTTGTCCGGGCCTTGTCCGGTCTTGTCCGGTCTTGTCTGGGTCTTGTCCGGTCTTGTCCGGTCTTGTCCGGTCTTGTCTGGGTCTTGTCCGGTCTTGTCCGGTCTTGTCTGGGTCTTGTCCGGTCTTGTCCGGTCTTGTCTGGGTCTTGTCCGGTCTTGTCCGGTCTTGTCCGGTCTTGTCTGGGTCTTGTCCGGTCTTGTCCGGTCTTGCACGGGTCTTGTCCGGTCTTGTCCGGTCTTGTCCGGGTCTTGTCCGGTCTTGTCCGGTCTTGTCCGGTCTTGTCAGGTCTTGTCCGGGTCTTGTCCGGGTCTTGTACGGTCTTGTCCGGTCTTGTCCGGACTTGTCCGGTCTTGTCCGGGTCTTGTCCGGTCTTGTCCGGTCTTGTCCGGGTTTTGTCCGGACTTGTCCGGTCTTGTCCGGGTCTTGTCCGGTCTTGTCCGGTCTTGTCTGGGTCTTGTCCGGTCTTGTCTGGGTCTTGTCCGGTCTTGTCTGGGTCTTGTCCGGTCTTGTCCGGTCTTGTCTGGGTCTTGTCCGGTCTTGTCTGGGTCTTGTCCGGTCTTGTCCGGTCTTGTCTGGGTCTTGTCCGGTCTTGTCCGGTCTTGTCCGGTCTTGTCCGGTCTTGTCCGGGTCTTGTCCGGTCTTGTCCGGCCTTGTCCGGTCTTGTCTGATTCTTGTACGGTCTTGTCCGGTCTTGTCCGGGTCTTGTCCGGTCTTGTCCGGCCTTGTCCGGGTCTTGTCCGGTCTTGTCCGGCCTTGTCCGGGTCTTGTCCGGCCTTGTCCGGGTCTTGTCCGGTCTTGTCCGGTCTTGTCCGGTCTTGTCTGGGTCTTGTCCGGTCTTGTCCGGTCTTGTCCGGTCTTATTTGGGTCTTGTCCGGTCTTGTCCGGTCTTGTCCGGTCTTGTCTGGGTCTTGTCCGGTCTTGTCCGGTCTTGTCCGGTCTTGTCCGGTCTTGTCCGGTCTTGTCTGGGTCTTGTCCGGTCTTGTCCGGTCTTGTCCGGTCTTGTCCGGTCTTGTCCGGTCTTGTCCGGTCTTGTCCGGTCTTGTCTGGGTCTTGTCCGGTCTTGTCCGGTCTTGTCTGGGTCTTGTCCTGTCTTGTCCGGTCTTGTCTGGGTCTTGTCCGGTCTTGTCCGGTCTTGTCTGGGTCTTGTCCGGTCTTGTCCGGTCTTGTCTGGGTCTTGTCCGGTCTTGTCCGGTCTTGTCCGGTCTTGTCCGGTCTTGTCCGGGTCTTGTCCGGTCTTGTCCGGCCTTGTCCGGTCTTGTCTGATTCTTGTCCGGTCTTGTCCGGTCTTGTCCGGGTCTTGTCCGGTCTTGTCCGGCCTTGTCCGGGTCTTGTCCGGCCTTGTCCGGGTCTTGTCCGGCCTTGTCCGGGTCTTGTCCGGCCTTGTCCGGGTCTTGTCCGGTCTTGTCCGGTCTTGTCCGGTCTTGTCTGGGTCTTGTCCGGTCTTGTCCGGTCTTGTCCGGTCTTATTTGGGTCTTGTCCGGTCTTGTCCGGTCTTGTCCGGTCTTGTCTGGGTCTTGTCCGGTCTTGTCCGGTCTTGTCCGGTCTTGTCCGGTCTTGTCCGGTCTTGTCTGGGTCTTGTCCGGTCTTGTCCGGTCTTGTCCGGTCTTGTCCGGTCTTGTCCGGTCTTGTCCGGTCTTGTCTGGGTCTTGTCCGGTCTTGTCCGGTCTTGTCTGGGTCTTGTCCTGTCTTGTCCGGTCTTGTCTGGGTCTTGTCCGGTCTTGTCCGGTCTTGTCTGGGTCTTGTCCGGTCTTGTCCGGTCTTGTCTGGGTCTTGTCCGGTCTTGTCCGGTCTTGTCTGGGTCTTGTCCGGTCTTGTCCGGTCTTGTCTGGTCTTGTCCGGTCTTGTCCGGTCTTGTCCGGTCTTGTCTGGGTCTTGTCCGGTCTTGTCCGGTCTTTTCCGGGTCTTGTCCGGTCTTGTCCGGTCTTGTCCGGTCTTGTCCGGTCTTGTCCGGTCTTGTGCGGGTCTTGTCCGGTCTTGTCCGGGTCTTGTCAGGTCTTGTCCGGTCTTGTCCTGGTCTTGTCCGGACTTCTCCGGTCTTGTCCGGGTCTTGTCCGGTCTTGTCCGGTCTTGTCTGGGTCTTGTCCGGTCTTGTCTGGGTCTTGTCCGGTCTTGTCCGGTCTTGTCTGGGTCTTGTCCGGTCTTGTCTTGGTCTTGTCCGGTCTTGTCTTGGTCTTGTCCGGTCTTGTCCGGTCTTGTCCGGTCTTGTCCGGTCTTGTCCGGTCTTATTTGGGTCTTGTCCGGTCTTGTCCGGGTCTTGTCCGGTCTTGTCCGGCCTTGTCCGGGTCTTGTCCGGTCTTGTCCGGCCTTGTCCGGGTCTTGTCCGGCCTTGTCCGGGTCTTGTCCGGTCTTGTCCGGTCTTGTCCGGTCTTGTCCGGTCTTGTCCGGTCTTGTCCGGTCTTATTTGGGTCTTGTCCGGTCTTGTCCGGTCTTGTCCGGTCTTGTCTGGGTCTTGTCCGGTCTTGTCCGGTCTTGTCCGGTCTTGTCCGGTCTTGTCTGGGTCTTGTCCGGTCTTGTCCGGTCTTGTCCGGTCTTGTCCGGTCTTGTCCGGTCTTGTCCGGTCTTGTCCGGTCTTGTCCGGTCTTGTCTGGGTCTTGTCCGGTCTTGTCCGGTCTTGTCTGGGTCTTGTCCTGTCTTGTCCGGTCTTGTCTGGGTCTTGTCCGGTCTTGTCCGGTCTTGTCTGGGTCTTGTCCGGTCTTGTCCGGTCTTGTCTGGGTCTTGTCCGGTCTTGTCCGGTCTTGTCTGGGTCTTGTCCGGTCTTGTCCGGTCTTGTCTGGTCTTGTCCGGTCTTGTCCGGTCTTGTCCGGTCTTGTCTGGGTCTTGTCCGGTCTTGTCCGGTCTTTTCCGGGTCTTGTCCGGTCTTGTCCGGTCTTGTCCGGTCTTGTCCGGTCTTGTCCGGTCTTGTCCGGGTCTTGTCCGGTCTTGTCCGGGTCTTGTCCGGTCTTGTCCGGTCTTGTCCTGGTCTTGTCCGGACTTGTCCGGTCTTGTCCGGGTCTTGTCCAGTCTTGTCCAGTCTTGTCCGGTCTTGTCTGGGTCTTGTCCGGTCTTGTCTGGGTCTTGTCCGGTCTTGTCCGGTCTTGTCTGGGTCTTGTCCGGTCTTGTCTTGGTCTTGTCCGGTCTTGTCTTGGTCTTGTCCGGTCTTGTCCGGTCTTGTCTGGGTCTTGTCCAGCCTTGTCCGGTCTTGTCCGGGCCTTGTCCGGTCTTGTCCGGTCTTGTCTGGGTCTTGTCCGGTCTTGTCCGGTCTTGTCTGGGTCTTGTCATGTCTTGTCCGGTCTTGTCTGGGTCTTGTCCGGTCTTGTCCGGTCTTGTCTGGGTCTTGTCCGGTCTTGTCCGGTCTTGTCTGGGTCTTGTCCGGTCTTGTCCGGTCTTGTCTGGGTCTTGTCCGGTCTTGTCCGGTCTTGTCTGGTCTTGTCCGGTCTTGTCCGGTATTGTCCGGTCTTGTCTGGGTCTTGTCCGGTCTTGTCCGGTCTTTTCCGGGTCTTGTCCGGTCTTGTCCGGTCTTGTCCGGTCTTGTCCGGGTCTTGTCCGGTCTTGTCCGGGTCTTGTCCGGTCTTGTCCGGTCTTGTCCTGGTCTTGTCCGGACTTGTCCGGTCTTGTCCGGGTCTTGTCCGGTCTTGTCCGGTCTTGTCTGGGTCTTGTCCGGTCTTGTCTGGGTCTTGTCCGGTCTTGTCCGGTCTTGTCTGGGTCTTGTCCGGTCTTGTCTTGGTCTTGTCCGGTCTTGTCCGGTCTTGTCTGGGTCTTGTCCAGTCTTGTCCGGTCTTGTCTGGGTCTTGTCTGGTCTTGTCCGGTCTTGTCTGGGTCTTGTCCGGTCTTATCTGGGTCTTGACCGGTCTTGTCTGGTTCTTGTCCGGTCTTGTCCGGTGTTGTCCGGTGTTGTCTGGGTCTTGTCCGGTCTTGTCCGGTCTTGTCTGGGTCTTGTCCGGTCTTGTCTGGGTCTCGTCCGGTCTTGTCCGGTCTTGTCCGGGTCTTATCCGGTCTTGTCCGGTCTTGTCCGGTCTTGTCCGGGTCTTGTCCGGGTCTTGTCTGGGTCTTGTCCGGTCTTGTCTGGGTCTTGTCCGGTCTTGTCCGGTCTTGTCCGGTCTTGTCCGGTCTTGTCCGGTCTTGTCTGGGTCTTGTCCGGTCTTGTCCAGTCTTGTCTGGGTCTTGTCCGGTCTTGTCCGGTCTTGTCTGGGTCTTGTCCGGTCTTGTCCGGTCTTGTCTGGGTCTTGTCCGGTCTTGTCCGGTCTTGTCTGGGTCTTGTCCGGTCTTGTCCGGTCTTGTCCGGTCTGGACTGGGTCTTGACTGGGTCTTGTCCGGTCTTGTCTGGTTCTTGTCCGGTCTTGTCCTGTCTTGTCTGGGTCTTGTCCGGTCTTGTCCGGTCTTGTCTGGGTCTTGTCCGGTCTTGTCCGGTCTTGTCTGGGTCTTGTCCGGTCTTGTCCGGTCTTGTCTGGGTCTTGTCCGGTCTTGTCCGGTCTTGTCTGGGTCTTGTCCGGTCTTGTCCGATCTTGTCTGGGTCTTGTCCGGTCTTGTCCGGTCTTGTCTGGGTCTTGTCCGGTCTTGTCTGGGTCTTGTCCAGTGTTGTCCGGTCTTGTCTGTGTCTTGTCCGGTCTTGTCCGGTCTTTTCTGGGTCTTGTCCGGTCTTGTCCGGTCTTGTCTGGGTCTTGTCCGGTCTTGTCCGGTCTTGTCAGGGTCTTGTCCGGTCTTGTCCGGTCTTGTCTGGGTCTTGTCCGGTCTTGTCCGGTCTTGTCTGGGTCTTGTCCGGTCTTGTCCGGTCTTGTCTGGGTCTTGTCCGGTCTTGACTGGGTCTTGTCCGGTCTTGTCCGGTCTTGTCCGGTCTTGTCTTGTATGGGTCTTGTCCGGTCTTGTCCGGTCTTGCCTGGGTCTTGTCCGGTCTTGTCTGGGTCTTGTCCGGTCTTGTCCGGTCTTGTCCGGTCTTGTCTGGGTCTTGTCCGGTCTTGTCCGGTCTTGTCTGGGTCTTGTCCGGTCTTATGTGGGTCTTGTCCGGTCTTGTCTGGGTCTTGTCCGGTCTTGTCCGGTCTTGTCTGGGTCTTGTCCGGTCTTGTCCGGTCTTGTCTGGGTCTTTTCCGGTCTTGTCCGGGTCTTGTCCGGTCTTGTCCGGTCTTGTCCGGTCTTGTCCGGTCTTGTCCGGTCTTGTCCGGGTCTTGTCCGGTCTTGTCCGGTCTTGTCCGGTTTTGTCCGGTCTTGTCCGGTCTTGTCCGGTCTTGTCCGGTCTTGTCCGGTCTTGTCTGGGTCTCGTCCGGTCTTGTCCGGTCTTGTCTGGGTCTCGTCCGGTCTTGTACGGTCTTGTCTGGGTATCGTCCGGTCTTGTCCGGTCTTGTCCGATCTTGTCTGGGTCTTGTCCGGTCTTGTCCGGTCTTGTCCGGTCTGGACTGGGTCTTGACTGGGTCTTGTCCGGTCTTGTCTGGTTCTTGTCCGGTCTTGTCCTGTCTTGTCTGGGTCTTGTCCGGTCTTGTCCGGTCTTGTCTGGGTCTTGTCCGGTCTTGTCCGGTCTTGTCTGGGTCTTGTCCGGTCTTGTCCGGTCTTGTCTGGGTCTTGTCCGGTCTTGTCCGGTCTTGTCTGGGTCTTGTCCGGTCTTGTCCGATCTTGTCTGGGTCTTGTCCGGTCTTGTCCGGTCTTGTCTGGGTCTTGTCCGGTCTTGTCTGGGTCTTGTCCAGTGTTGTCCGGTCTTGTCTGTGTCTTGTCCGGTCTTGTCCGGTCTTTTCTGGGTCTTGTCCGGTCTTGTCCGGTCTTGTCTGGGTCTTGTCCGGTCTTGTCCGGTCTTGTCAGGGTCTTGTCCGGTCTTGTCCGGTCTTGTCTGGGTCTTGTCCGGTCTTGTCCGGTCTTGTCTGGGTCTTGTCCGGTCTTGTCCGGTCTTGTCTGGGTCTTGTCCGGTCTTGACTGGGTCTTGTCCGGTCTTGTCCGGTCTTGTCCGGTCTTGTCTTGTATGGGTCTTGTCCGGTCTTGTCCGGTCTTGCCTGGGTCTTGTCCGGTCTTGTCTGGGTCTTGTCCGGTCTTGTCCGGTCTTGTCCGGTCTTGTCTGGGTCTTGTCCGGTCTTGTCCGGTCTTGTCTGGGTCTTGTCCGGTCTTATGTGGGTCTTGTCCGGTCTTGTCTGGGTCTTGTCCGGTCTTGTCCGGTCTTGTCTGGGTCTTGTCCGGTCTTGTCCGGTCTTGTCTGGGTCTTTTCCGGTCTTGTCCGGGTCTTGTCCGGTCTTGTCCGGTCTTGTCCGGTCTTGTCCGGTCTTGTCCGGTCTTGTCCGGGTCTTGTCCGGTCTTGTCCGGTCTTGTCCGGTTTTGTCCGGTCTTGTCCGGTCTTGTCCGGTCTTGTCCGGTCTTGTCCGGTCTTGTCTGGGTCTCGTCCGGTCTTGTCCGGTCTTGTCTGGGTCTCGTCCGGTCTTGTACGGTCTTGTCTGGGTATCGTCCGGTCTTGTCCGGTCTTGTCCGATCTTGTCTGGGTCTTGTCCGGTCTTGTCCGGTCTTGTCTGGGTCTTGTCCGGTCTTGTCCGGTCTTGTCTGGGTCCTGTCCGGTCTTGTCCGGTCTTGTCTGGGTCTTGTCCGGTCTTGTCTGGGTCTTGTCCGGTCTTGTCCGGTCTTGTCTGGGTCTTGTCCGGTCTTGTCTGGGTCTTGTCCGGTCTTGTCCGGTGTTGTCTGGGTCTTGTCCGGTCTTGTCCGGTGTTGTCTGGGTCTTGCCCGGTCTTGTCCGGTGTTGTCTGGGTCTTGTCCGGTCTTGTCCGGTCTTGTCTGGGTCTTGTCCGGTCTTGTCCGGTCTTGTCTGGGTATTGTCCGGTCTTGTCTGGGTCTTGTCTGGGTCTTGTCTGGGTCTTGTCTGGGTCTTGTCCGGTCTTGTCCGGTCTTGTCTGGGTCTTGTCCGGTCTTGTCTGGGTCTTGTCCGGTCTTGTCCGGTCCTGTCCGGTCTTGTCTGGGTCTTGTCTGGGTCTTGTCCGGTCTTGTCCGGTCTTGTCTGGGTCTTGTCCGGTCTTGTCCGGTCTTGTCCGGTCTTGTCCGGTCTTGTCCGGTCTTGTCTGGGTCTTGTCCGGTCTTGTCCGATCTTGTCCGGTCTTGTCCGGTCTTGTCCGGTCTTGTCCGGTCTTGTCTGGGTCTTGTCCGGTCTTGTCCGGTCTTGTCCGGTCTTGTCCGGTCTTGTCCGGTCTTGTCCGGTCTTGTCCGGTCTTGTCCGGTCTTGTCTGGGTCTTGTCCGGTCTTGTCCGGTCTTGTCTGGGCCTTGTCCGGTCTTGTCCGGGCCTTGTCCGGTCTTGTCCGGTCTTGTCTGGGTCTTGTCCGGTCTTGTCCGGTCTTGTCCGGTCTTGTCTGGGTCTTGTCCGGTCTTGTCTGGGTCTTGTCCGGTCTTGTCCGGTCTTGTCCGGTTTTGTCTGGGTCTTGTCCGGTCTTGTCCGGACTTGTCTGGGTCTTGTCCGGTCTTGTCCGGTCTTGTCCGGTCTTGTCCGGTCTTGTCCGGTCTTGTCCGGTCTTGTCTGGGTCTTGTCCGGTCTTGTCCGGTCTTGTCCGGGTCTTGTCCGGTCTTGTCCGGTCTTGTCCGGGTCTTGTCCGGTCTTGTCCGGTCTTGTCCGGTCTTGCCAGGTCTTGTCCGGGTCTTGTCCGGGTCTTGTACGGTCTTGTCCGGTCTTGTCCGGACTTGTCCGTTCTTGTCCGGACTTGTCCGCTCTTGTCCGGGTCTTGTCCGGTCTTGTCCGGTCTTGTCCGGGTCTTGTCCGGTCTTGTCCGGTCTTGTCCGGGTCTTGTCCGGACTTGTCCGGTCTTGTCCGGGTCTTGTCCGGTCTTGTCCGGTCTTGTCTGGGTCTTGTCCGGTCTTGTCTGGGTCTTGTCCGGTCTTGTCCGGTCTTGTCTGGGTCTTGTCCGGTCTTGTCTGGGTCTTGTCCGGTCTTGTCCGGTCTTGTCTGGGTCTTGTCCGGTCTTGTCCGGTCTTGTCCGGTCTTGTCCGGTCTTGTCCGGGTCTTGTCCGGTCTTGTCCGTCCTTGTCCGGTCTTGTCTGAGTCTTGTCCGGTCTTGTCCGGTCTTGTCCGGGTCTTGTCCGGTCTTGTCCGGCCTTGTCCGGGTCTTGTCCGGTCTTGTCCGGCCTTGTCCGGGTCTTGTCCGGTCTTGTCCGGTCTTGTCCGGTCTTGTCCGGTCTTGTCTGGGTCTTGTCCGGTCTTGTCCGGTCTTGTCCGGTCTTATTTGGGTCTTGTCCGGTCTTGTCCGGTCTTGTCCGGTCTTGTCTGGGTCTTGTCCGGTCTTGTCCGGTCTTGTCCGGTCTTGTCCGGTCTTGTCTGGGTCTTGTCCGGTCTTGTCCGGTCTTGTCCGGTCTTGTCCGGTCTCGTCCGGTCTTGTCCGGTCTTGTCTGGGTCTTGTCCGGTCTTGTCCGGTCTTGTCTGGGTCTTGTCCGGTCTTGTCCGGATCTTGTCCGGTCTTGTCCGGTCTTGTCTGGTCTTGTCTGGTCTTGTCCGGTCTTGTCCGGTCTTGTCCGGTCTTGTCTGGGTCTTGTCCGGTCTTGTCTGGGTCTTGTCCGGTCTTGTCCGGTCTTGTCCGGGTCTTGTCCGGTCTTGTCCGGTCTTGTCCGGTCTTGTCGGGTCTTGTCCGGGTCTTGTCCGGGTCTTGTCCGGGTCTTGTACGGTCTTGTCCGGGTCTTGTCCGGGTCTTGTCCGGTCTTGTCCGGGTCTTGTCCGGGTCTTGTCCGGGTCTTGTCCGGTCTTGTCCGGTCTTGTCCGGGTCTTGTCCGGACTTGTCCGGTCTTGTCCGGGTCTTGTCCGGTCTTGTCCGGTCTTGTCTGGGTCTTGTCCGGTCTTGTCCGGTCTTGTCCGGTCTTGTCTGGGTCTTGTCGGGTCTTGTCCGGTCTTGTCTGGGTCTTGTCCGGTCTTGTCCGGTCTTGTCCGGTCTTGTCTGGGTCTTGTCCGGTCTTGTCCGGTCTTGTCTGGGTCTTGTCCGGTCTTGTCCGGTCTTGTCTGGGTCTTGTCCGGTCTTGTCCGGATCTTGTCCGTTCTTGTCCGGTCTTGTCTGGTCTTGTCTGGTCTTGTCCGGTCTTGTCCGGTCTTGTCCGGT
>NW_027601531.1:0-22500 GCF_053455715.1 Rhinoraja longicauda | reverse complement strand
GGGTTAGGGTTAGGGTTAGGGTTAGGGTTAGGGTTAGGGTTAGGGTTAGGGTTAGGGTTAGGGTTAGGGTTAGGGTTAGGGTTAGGGTTAGGGTTAGGGTTAGGGTTAGGGTTAGGGTTAGGGTTAGGGTTAGGGTTAGGGTTAGGGTTAGGGTTAGGGTTAGGGTTAGGGTTAGGGTTAGGGTTAGGGTTAGGGTTAGGGTTAGGGTTAGGGTTAGGGTTAGGGTTAGGGTTAGGGTTAGGGTTAGGGTTAGGGTTAGGGTTAGGGTTAGGGTTAGGGTTAGGGTTAGGGTTAGGGTTAGGGTTAGGGTTAGGGTTAGGGTTAGGGTTAGGGTTAGGGTTAGGGTTAGGGTTAGGGTTAGGGTTAGGGTTAGGGTTAGGGTTAGGGTTAGGGTTAGGGTTAGGGTTAGGGTTAGGGTTAGGGTTAGGGTTAGGGTTAGGGTTAGGGTTAGGGTTAGGGTTAGGGTTAGGGTTAGGGTTAGGGTTAGGGTTAGGGTTAGGGTTAGGGTTAGGGTTAGGGTTAGGGTTAGGGTTAGGGTTAGGGTTAGGGTTAGGGTTAGGGTTAGGGTTAGGGTTAGGGTTAGGGTTAGGGTTAGGGTTAGGGTTAGGGTTAGGGTTAGGGTTAGGGTTAGGGTTAGGGTTAGGGTTAGGGTTAGGGTTAGGGTTAGGGTTAGGGTTAGGGTTAGGGTTAGGGTTAGGGTTAGGGTTAGGGTTAGGGTTAGGGTTAGGGTTAGGGTTAGGGTTAGGGTTAGGGTTAGGGTTAGGGTTAGGGTTAGGGTTAGGGTTAGGGTTAGGGTTAGGGTTAGGGTTAGGGTTAGGGTTAGGGTTAGGGTTAGGGTTAGGGTTAGGGTTAGGGTTAGGGTTAGGGTTAGGGTTAGGGTTAGGGTTAGGGTTAGGGTTAGGGTTAGGGTTAGGGTTAGGGTTAGGGTTAGGGTTAGGGTTAGGGTTAGGGTTAGGGTTAGGGTTAGGGTTAGGGTTAGGGTTAGGGTTAGGGTTAGGGTTAGGGTTAGGGTTAGGGTTAGGGTTAGGGTTAGGGTTAGGGTTAGGGTTAGGGTTAGGGTTAGGGTTAGGGTTAGGGTTAGGGTTAGGGTTAGGGTTAGGGTTAGGGTTAGGGTTAGGGTTAGGGTTAGGGTTAGGGTTAGGGTTAGGGTTAGGGTTAGGGTTAGGGTTAGGGTTAGGGTTAGGGTTAGGGTTAGGGTTAGGGTTAGGGTTAGGGTTAGGGTTAGGGTTAGGGTTAGGGTTAGGGTTAGGGTTAGGGTTAGGGTTAGGGTTAGGGTTAGGGTTAGGGTTAGGGTTAGGGTTAGGGTTAGGGTTAGGGTTAGGGTTAGGGTTAGGGTTAGGGTTAGGGTTAGGGTTAGGGTTAGGGTTAGGGTTAGGGTTAGGGTTAGGGTTAGGGTTAGGGTTAGGGTTAGGGTTAGGGTTAGGGTTAGGGTTAGGGTTAGGGTTAGGGTTAGGGTTAGGGTTAGGGTTAGGGTTAGGGTTAGGGTTAGGGTTAGGGTTAGGGTTAGGGTTAGGGTTAGGGTTAGGGTTAGGGTTAGGGTTAGGGTTAGGGTTAGGGTTAGGGTTAGGGTTAGGGTTAGGGTTAGGGTTAGGGTTAGGGTTAGGGTTAGGGTTAGGGTTAGGGTTAGGGTTAGGGTTAGGGTTAGGGTTAGGGTTAGGGTTAGGGTTAGGGTTAGGGTTAGGGTTAGGGTTAGGGTTAGGGTTAGGGTTAGGGTTAGGGTTAGGGTTAGGGTTAGGGTTAGGGTTAGGGTTAGGGTTAGGGTTAGGGTTAGGGTTAGGGTTAGGGTTAGGGTTAGGGTTAGGGTTAGGGTTAGGGTTAGGGTTAGGGTTAGGGTTAGGGTTAGGGTTAGGGTTAGGGTTAGGGTTAGGGTTAGGGTTAGGGTTAGGGTTAGGGTTAGGGTTAGGGTTAGGGTTAGGGTTAGGGTTAGGGTTAGGGTTAGGGTTAGGGTTAGGGTTAGGGTTAGGGTTAGGGTTAGGGTTAGGGTTAGGGTTAGGGTTAGGGTTAGGGTTAGGGTTAGGGTTAGGGTTAGGGTTAGGGTTAGGGTTAGGGTTAGGGTTAGGGTTAGGGTTAGGGTTAGGGTTAGGGTTAGGGTTAGGGTTAGGGTTAGGGTTAGGGTTAGGGTTAGGGTTAGGGTTAGGGTTAGGGTTAGGGTTAGGGTTAGGGTTAGGGTTAGGGTTAGGGTTAGGGTTAGGGTTAGGGTTAGGGTTAGGGTTAGGGTTAGGGTTAGGGTTAGGGTTAGGGTTAGGGTTAGGGTTAGGGTTAGGGTTAGGGTTAGGGTTAGGGTTAGGGTTAGGGTTAGGGTTAGGGTTAGGGTTAGGGTTAGGGTTAGGGTTAGGGTTAGGGTTAGGGTTAGGGTTAGGGTTAGGGTTAGGGTTAGGGTTAGGGTTAGGGTTAGGGTTAGGGTTAGGGTTAGGGTTAGGGTTAGGGTTAGGGTTAGGGTTAGGGTTAGGGTTAGGGTTAGGGTTAGGGTTAGGGTTAGGGTTAGGGTTAGGGTTAGGGTTAGGGTTAGGGTTAGGGTTAGGGTTAGGGTTAGGGTTAGGGTTAGGGTTAGGGTTAGGGTTAGGGTTAGGGTTAGGGTTAGGGTTAGGGTTAGGGTTAGGGTTAGGGTTAGGGTTAGGGTTAGGGTTAGGGTTAGGGTTAGGGTTAGGGTTAGGGTTAGGGTTAGGGTTAGGGTTAGGGTTAGGGTTAGGGTTAGGGTTAGGGTTAGGGTTAGGGTTAGGGTTAGGGTTAGGGTTAGGGTTAGGGTTAGGGTTAGGGTTAGGGTTAGGGTTAGGGTTAGGGTTAGGGTTAGGGTTAGGGTTAGGGTTAGGGTTAGGGTTAGGGTTAGGGTTAGGGTTAGGGTTAGGGTTAGGGTTAGGGTTAGGGTTAGGGTTAGGGTTAGGGTTAGGGTTAGGGTTAGGGTTAGGGTTAGGGTTAGGGTTAGGGTTAGGGTTAGGGTTAGGGTTAGGGTTAGGGTTAGGGTTAGGGTTAGGGTTAGGGTTAGGGTTAGGGTTAGGGTTAGGGTTAGGGTTAGGGTTAGGGTTAGGGTTAGGGT
Source organism: Rhinoraja longicauda (assembly GCF_053455715.1). Classification (NCBI taxonomy): domain Eukaryota; kingdom Metazoa; phylum Chordata; class Chondrichthyes; order Rajiformes; family Arhynchobatidae; genus Rhinoraja; species Rhinoraja longicauda. Next base: position 19,466 of record NW_027601531.1, on the reverse strand, counting down.
TAGGGTTAGGGTTAGGGTTAGGGTTAGGGTTAGGGTTAGGGTTAGGGTTAGGGTTAGGGTTAGGGTTAGGGTTAGGGTTAGGGTTAGGGTTAGGGTTAGGGTTAGGGTTAGGGTTAGGGTTAGGGTTAGGGTTAGGGTTAGGGTTAGGGTTAGGGTTAGGGTTAGGGTTAGGGTTAGGGTTAGGGTTAGGGTTAGGGTTAGGGTTAGGGTTAGGGTTAGGGTTAGGGTTAGGGTTAGGGTTAGGGTTAGGGTTAGGGTTAGGGTTAGGGTTAGGGTTAGGGTTAGGGTTAGGGTTAGGGTTAGGGTTAGGGTTAGGGTTAGGGTTAGGGTTAGGGTTAGGGTTAGGGTTAGGGTTAGGGTTAGGGTTAGGGTTAGGGTTAGGGTTAGGGTTAGGGTTAGGGTTAGGGTTAGGGTTAGGGTTAGGGTTAGGGTTAGGGTTAGGGTTAGGGTTAGGGTTAGGGTTAGGGTTAGGGTTAGGGTTAGGGTTAGGGTTAGGGTTAGGGTTAGGGTTAGGGTTAGGGTTAGGGTTAGGGTTAGGGTTAGGGTTAGGGTTAGGGTTAGGGTTAGGGTTAGGGTTAGGGTTAGGGTTAGGGTTAGGGTTAGGGTTAGGGTTAGGGTTAGGGTTAGGGTTAGGGTTAGGGTTAGGGTTAGGGTTAGGGTTAGGGTTAGGGTTAGGGTTAGGGTTAGGGTTAGGGTTAGGGTTAGGGTTAGGGTTAGGGTTAGGGTTAGGGTTAGGGTTAGGGTTAGGGTTAGGGTTAGGGTTAGGGTTAGGGTTAGGGTTAGGGTTAGGGTTAGGGTTAGGGTTAGGGTTAGGGTTAGGGTTAGGGTTAGGGTTAGGGTTAGGGTTAGGGTTAGGGTTAGGGTTAGGGTTAGGGTTAGGGTTAGGGTTAGGGTTAGGGTTAGGGTTAGGGTTAGGGTTAGGGTTAGGGTTAGGGTTAGGGTTAGGGTTAGGGTTAGGGTTAGGGTTAGGGTTAGGGTTAGGGTTAGGGTTAGGGTTAGGGTTAGGGTTAGGGTTAGGGTTAGGGTTAGGGTTAGGGTTAGGGTTAGGGTTAGGGTTAGGGTTAGGGTTAGGGTTAGGGTTAGGGTTAGGGTTAGGGTTAGGGTTAGGGTTAGGGTTAGGGTTAGGGTTAGGGTTAGGGTTAGGGTTAGGGTTAGGGTTAGGGTTAGGGTTAGGGTTAGGGTTAGGGTTAGGGTTAGGGTTAGGGTTAGGGTTAGGGTTAGGGTTAGGGTTAGGGTTAGGGTTAGGGTTAGGGTTAGGGTTAGGGTTAGGGTTAGGGTTAGGGTTAGGGTTAGGGTTAGGGTTAGGGTTAGGGTTAGGGTTAGGGTTAGGGTTAGGGTTAGGGTTAGGGTTAGGGTTAGGGTTAGGGTTAGGGTTAGGGTTAGGGTTAGGGTTAGGGTTAGGGTTAGGGTTAGGGTTAGGGTTAGGGTTAGGGTTAGGGTTAGGGTTAGGGTTAGGGTTAGGGTTAGGGTTAGGGTTAGGGTTAGGGTTAGGGTTAGGGTTAGGGTTAGGGTTAGGGTTAGGGTTAGGGTTAGGGTTAGGGTTAGGGTTAGGGTTAGGGTTAGGGTTAGGGTTAGGGTTAGGGTTAGGGTTAGGGTTAGGGTTAGGGTTAGGGTTAGGGTTAGGGTTAGGGTTAGGGTTAGGGTTAGGGTTAGGGTTAGGGTTAGGGTTAGGGTTAGGGTTAGGGTTAGGGTTAGGGTTAGGGTTAGGGTTAGGGTTAGGGTTAGGGTTAGGGTTAGGGTTAGGGTTAGGGTTAGGGTTAGGGTTAGGGTTAGGGTTAGGGTTAGGGTTAGGGTTAGGGTTAGGGTTAGGGTTAGGGTTAGGGTTAGGGTTAGGGTTAGGGTTAGGGTTAGGGTTAGGGTTAGGGTTAGGGTTAGGGTTAGGGTTAGGGTTAGGGTTAGGGTTAGGGTTAGGGTTAGGGTTAGGGTTAGGGTTAGGGTTAGGGTTAGGGTTAGGGTTAGGGTTAGGGTTAGGGTTAGGGTTAGGGTTAGGGTTAGGGTTAGGGTTAGGGTTAGGGTTAGGGTTAGGGTTAGGGTTAGGGTTAGGGTTAGGGTTAGGGTTAGGGTTAGGGTTAGGGTTAGGGTTAGGGTTAGGGTTAGGGTTAGGGTTAGGGTTAGGGTTAGGGTTAGGGTTAGGGTTAGGGTTAGGGTTAGGGTTAGGGTTAGGGTTAGGGTTAGGGTTAGGGTTAGGGTTAGGGTTAGGGTTAGGGTTAGGGTTAGGGTTAGGGTTAGGGTTAGGGTTAGGGTTAGGGTTAGGGTTAGGGTTAGGGTTAGGGTTAGGGTTAGGGTTAGGGTTAGGGTTAGGGTTAGGGTTAGGGTTAGGGTTAGGGTTAGGGTTAGGGTTAGGGTTAGGGTTAGGGTTAGGGTTAGGGTTAGGGTTAGGGTTAGGGTTAGGGTTAGGGTTAGGGTTAGGGTTAGGGTTAGGGTTAGGGTTAGGGTTAGGGTTAGGGTTAGGGTTAGGGTTAGGGTTAGGGTTAGGGTTAGGGTTAGGGTTAGGGTTAGGGTTAGGGTTAGGGTTAGGGTTAGGGTTAGGGTTAGGGTTAGGGTTAGGGTTAGGGTTAGGGTTAGGGTTAGGGTTAGGGTTAGGGTTAGGGTTAGGGTTAGGGTTAGGGTTAGGGTTAGGGTTAGGGTTAGGGTTAGGGTTAGGGTTAGGGTTAGGGTTAGGGTTAGGGTTAGGGTTAGGGTTAGGGTTAGGGTTAGGGTTAGGGTTAGGGTTAGGGTTAGGGTTAGGGTTAGGGTTAGGGTTAGGGTTAGGGTTAGGGTTAGGGTTAGGGTTAGGGTTAGGGTTAGGGTTAGGGTTAGGGTTAGGGTTAGGGTTAGGGTTAGGGTTAGGGTTAGGGTTAGGGTTAGGGTTAGGGTTAGGGTTAGGGTTAGGGTTAGGGTTAGGGTTAGGGTTAGGGTTAGGGTTAGGGTTAGGGTTAGGGTTAGGGTTAGGGTTAGGGTTAGGGTTAGGGTTAGGGTTAGGGTTAGGGTTAGGGTTAGGGTTAGGGTTAGGGTTAGGGTTAGGGTTAGGGTTAGGGTTAGGGTTAGGGTTAGGGTTAGGGTTAGGGTTAGGGTTAGGGTTAGGGTTAGGGTTAGGGTTAGGGTTAGGGTTAGGGTTAGGGTTAGGGTTAGGGTTAGGGTTAGGGTTAGGGTTAGGGTTAGGGTTAGGGTTAGGGTTAGGGTTAGGGTTAGGGTTAGGGTTAGGGTTAGGGTTAGGGTTAGGGTTAGGGTTAGGGTTAGGGTTAGGGTTAGGGTTAGGGTTAGGGTTAGGGTTAGGGTTAGGGTTAGGGTTAGGGTTAGGGTTAGGGTTAGGGTTAGGGTTAGGGTTAGGGTTAGGGTTAGGGTTAGGGTTAGGGTTAGGGTTAGGGTTAGGGTTAGGGTTAGGGTTAGGGTTAGGGTTAGGGTTAGGGTTAGGGTTAGGGTTAGGGTTAGGGTTAGGGTTAGGGTTAGGGTTAGGGTTAGGGTTAGGGTTAGGGTTAGGGTTAGGGTTAGGGTTAGGGTTAGGGTTAGGGTTAGGGTTAGGGTTAGGGTTAGGGTTAGGGTTAGGGTTAGGGTTAGGGTTAGGGTTAGGGTTAGGGTTAGGGTTAGGGTTAGGGTTAGGGTTAGGGTTAGGGTTAGGGTTAGGGTTAGGGTTAGGGTTAGGGTTAGGGTTAGGGTTAGGGTTAGGGTTAGGGTTAGGGTTAGGGTTAGGGTTAGGGTTAGGGTTAGGGTTAGGGTTAGGGTTAGGGTTAGGGTTAGGGTTAGGGTTAGGGTTAGGGTTAGGGTTAGGGTTAGGGTTAGGGTTAGGGTTAGGGTTAGGGTTAGGGTTAGGGTTAGGGTTAGGGTTAGGGTTAGGGTTAGGGTTAGGGTTAGGGTTAGGGTTAGGGTTAGGGTTAGGGTTAGGGTTAGGGTTAGGGTTAGGGTTAGGGTTAGGGTTAGGGTTAGGGTTAGGGTTAGGGTTAGGGTTAGGGTTAGGGTTAGGGTTAGGGTTAGGGTTAGGGTTAGGGTTAGGGTTAGGGTTAGGGTTAGGGTTAGGGTTAGGGTTAGGGTTAGGGTTAGGGTTAGGGTTAGGGTTAGGGTTAGGGTTAGGGTTAGGGTTAGGGTTAGGGTTAGGGTTAGGGTTAGGGTTAGGGTTAGGGTTAGGGTTAGGGTTAGGGTTAGGGTTAGGGTTAGGGTTAGGGTTAGGGTTAGGGTTAGGGTTAGGGTTAGGGTTAGGGTTAGGGTTAGGGTTAGGGTTAGGGTTAGGGTTAGGGTTAGGGTTAGGGTTAGGGTTAGGGTTAGGGTTAGGGTTAGGGTTAGGGTTAGGGTTAGGGTTAGGGTTAGGGTTAGGGTTAGGGTTAGGGTTAGGGTTAGGGTTAGGGTTAGGGTTAGGGTTAGGGTTAGGGTTAGGGTTAGGGTTAGGGTTAGGGTTAGGGTTAGGGTTAGGGTTAGGGTTAGGGTTAGGGTTAGGGTTAGGGTTAGGGTTAGGGTTAGGGTTAGGGTTAGGGTTAGGGTTAGGGTTAGGGTTAGGGTTAGGGTTAGGGTTAGGGTTAGGGTTAGGGTTAGGGTTAGGGTTAGGGTTAGGGTTAGGGTTAGGGTTAGGGTTAGGGTTAGGGTTAGGGTTAGGGTTAGGGTTAGGGTTAGGGTTAGGGTTAGGGTTAGGGTTAGGGTTAGGGTTAGGGTTAGGGTTAGGGTTAGGGTTAGGGTTAGGGTTAGGGTTAGGGTTAGGGTTAGGGTTAGGGTTAGGGTTAGGGTTAGGGTTAGGGTTAGGGTTAGGGTTAGGGTTAGGGTTAGGGTTAGGGTTAGGGTTAGGGTTAGGGTTAGGGTTAGGGTTAGGGTTAGGGTTAGGGTTAGGGTTAGGGTTAGGGTTAGGGTTAGGGTTAGGGTTAGGGTTAGGGTTAGGGTTAGGGTTAGGGTTAGGGTTAGGGTTAGGGTTAGGGTTAGGGTTAGGGTTAGGGTTAGGGTTAGGGTTAGGGTTAGGGTTAGGGTTAGGGTTAGGGTTAGGGTTAGGGTTAGGGTTAGGGTTAGGGTTAGGGTTAGGGTTAGGGTTAGGGTTAGGGTTAGGGTTAGGGTTAGGGTTAGGGTTAGGGTTAGGGTTAGGGTTAGGGTTAGGGTTAGGGTTAGGGTTAGGGTTAGGGTTAGGGTTAGGGTTAGGGTTAGGGTTAGGGTTAGGGTTAGGGTTAGGGTTAGGGTTAGGGTTAGGGTTAGGGTTAGGGTTAGGGTTAGGGTTAGGGTTAGGGTTAGGGTTAGGGTTAGGGTTAGGGTTAGGGTTAGGGTTAGGGTTAGGGTTAGGGTTAGGGTTAGGGTTAGGGTTAGGGTTAGGGTTAGGGTTAGGGTTAGGGTTAGGGTTAGGGTTAGGGTTAGGGTTAGGGTTAGGGTTAGGGTTAGGGTTAGGGTTAGGGTTAGGGTTAGGGTTAGGGTTAGGGTTAGGGTTAGGGTTAGGGTTAGGGTTAGGGTTAGGGTTAGGGTTAGGGTTAGGGTTAGGGTTAGGGTTAGGGTTAGGGTTAGGGTTAGGGTTAGGGTTAGGGTTAGGGTTAGGGTTAGGGTTAGGGTTAGGGTTAGGGTTAGGGTTAGGGTTAGGGTTAGGGTTAGGGTTAGGGTTAGGGTTAGGGTTAGGGTTAGGGTTAGGGTTAGGGTTAGGGTTAGGGTTAGGGTTAGGGTTAGGGTTAGGGTTAGGGTTAGGGTTAGGGTTAGGGTTAGGGTTAGGGTTAGGGTTAGGGTTAGGGTTAGGGTTAGGGTTAGGGTTAGGGTTAGGGTTAGGGTTAGGGTTAGGGTTAGGGTTAGGGTTAGGGTTAGGGTTAGGGTTAGGGTTAGGGTTAGGGTTAGGGTTAGGGTTAGGGTTAGGGTTAGGGTTAGGGTTAGGGTTAGGGTTAGGGTTAGGGTTAGGGTTAGGGTTAGGGTTAGGGTTAGGGTTAGGGTTAGGGTTAGGGTTAGGGTTAGGGTTAGGGTTAGGGTTAGGGTTAGGGTTAGGGTTAGGGTTAGGGTTAGGGTTAGGGTTAGGGTTAGGGTTAGGGTTAGGGTTAGGGTTAGGGTTAGGGTTAGGGTTAGGGTTAGGGTTAGGGTTAGGGTTAGGGTTAGGGTTAGGGTTAGGGTTAGGGTTAGGGTTAGGGTTAGGGTTAGGGTTAGGGTTAGGGTTAGGGTTAGGGTTAGGGTTAGGGTTAGGGTTAGGGTTAGGGTTAGGGTTAGGGTTAGGGTTAGGGTTAGGGTTAGGGTTAGGGTTAGGGTTAGGGTTAGGGTTAGGGTTAGGGTTAGGGTTAGGGTTAGGGTTAGGGTTAGGGTTAGGGTTAGGGTTAGGGTTAGGGTTAGGGTTAGGGTTAGGGTTAGGGTTAGGGTTAGGGTTAGGGTTAGGGTTAGGGTTAGGGTTAGGGTTAGGGTTAGGGTTAGGGTTAGGGTTAGGGTTAGGGTTAGGGTTAGGGTTAGGGTTAGGGTTAGGGTTAGGGTTAGGGTTAGGGTTAGGGTTAGGGTTAGGGTTAGGGTTAGGGTTAGGGTTAGGGTTAGGGTTAGGGTTAGGGTTAGGGTTAGGGTTAGGGTTAGGGTTAGGGTTAGGGTTAGGGTTAGGGTTAGGGTTAGGGTTAGGGTTAGGGTTAGGGTTAGGGTTAGGGTTAGGGTTAGGGTTAGGGTTAGGGTTAGGGTTAGGGTTAGGGTTAGGGTTAGGGTTAGGGTTAGGGTTATGGGTTAGGGTTAGGGTTAGGGTTAGGGTTAGGGTTAGGGTTAGGGTTAGGGTTAGGGTTAGGGTTAGGGTTAGGGTTAGGGTTAGGGTTAGGGTTAGGGTTAGGGTTAGGGTTAGGGTTAGGGTTAGGGTTAGGGTTAGGGTTAGGGTTAGGGTTAGGGTTAGGGTTAGGGTTAGGGTTAGGGTTAGGGTTAGGGTTAGGGTTAGGGTTAGGGTTAGGGTTAGGGTTAGGGTTAGGGTTAGGGTTAGGGTTAGGGTTAGGGTTAGGGTTAGGGTTAGGGTTAGGGTTAGGGTTAGGGTTAGGGTTAGGGTTAGGGTTAGGGTTAGGGTTAGGGTTAGGGTTAGGGTTAGGGTTAGGGTTAGGGTTAGGGTTAGGGTTAGGGTTAGGGTTAGGGTTAGGGTTAGGGTTAGGGTTAGGGTTAGGGTTAGGGTTAGGGTTAGGGTTAGGGTTAGGGTTAGGGTTAGGGTTAGGGTTAGGGTTAGGGTTAGGGTTAGGGTTAGGGTTAGGGTTAGGGTTAGGGTTAGGGTTAGGGTTAGGGTTAGGGTTAGGGTTAGGGTTAGGGTTAGGGTTAGGGTTAGGGTTAGGGTTAGGGTTAGGGTTAGGGTTAGGGTTAGGGTTAGGGTTAGGGTTAGGGTTAGGGTTAGGGTTAGGGTTAGGGTTAGGGTTAGGGTTAGGGTTAGGGTTAGGGTTAGGGTTAGGGTTAGGGTTAGGGTTAGGGTTAGGGTTAGGGTTAGGGTTAGGGTTAGGGTTAGGGTTAGGGTTAGGGTTAGGGTTAGGGTTAGGGTTAGGGTTAGGGTTAGGGTTAGGGTTAGGGTTAGGGTTAGGGTTAGGGTTAGGGTTAGGGTTAGGGTTAGGGTTAGGGTTAGGGTTAGGGTTAGGGTTAGGGTTAGGGTTAGGGTTAGGGTTAGGGTTAGGGTTAGGGTTAGGGTTAGGGTTAGGGTTAGGGTTAGGGTTAGGGTTAGGGTTAGGGTTAGGGTTAGGGTTAGGGTTAGGGTTAGGGTTAGGGTTAGGGTTAGGGTTAGGGTTAGGGTTAGGGTTAGGGTTAGGGTTAGGGTTAGGGTTAGGGTTAGGGTTAGGGTTAGGGTTAGGGTTAGGGTTAGGGTTAGGGTTAGGGTTAGGGTTAGGGTTAGGGTTAGGGTTAGGGTTAGGGTTAGGGTTAGGGTTAGGGTTAGGGTTAGGGTTAGGGTTAGGGTTAGGGTTAGGGTTAGGGTTAGGGTTAGGGTTAGGGTTAGGGTTAGGGTTAGGGTTAGGGTTAGGGTTAGGGTTAGGGTTAGGGTTAGGGTTAGGGTTAGGGTTAGGGTTAGGGTTAGGGTTAGGGTTAGGGTTAGGGTTAGGGTTAGGGTTAGGGTTAGGGTTAGGGTTAGGGTTAGGGTTAGGGTTAGGGTTAGGGTTAGGGTTAGGGTTAGGGTTAGGGTTAGGGTTAGGGTTAGGGTTAGGGTTAGGGTTAGGGTTAGGGTTAGGGTTAGGGTTAGGGTTAGGGTTAGGGTTAGGGTTAGGGTTAGGGTTAGGGTTAGGGTTAGGGTTAGGGTTAGGGTTAGGGTTAGGGTTAGGGTTAGGGTTAGGGTTAGGGTTAGGGTTAGGGTTAGGGTTAGGGTTAGGGTTAGGGTTAGGGTTAGGGTTAGGGTTAGGGTTAGGGTTAGGGTTAGGGTTAGGGTTAGGGTTAGGGTTAGGGTTAGGGTTAGGGTTAGGGTTAGGGTTAGGGTTAGGGTTAGGGTTAGGGTTAGGGTTAGGGTTAGGGTTAGGGTTAGGGTTAGGGTTAGGGTTAGGGTTAGGGTTAGGGTTAGGGTTAGGGTTAGGGTTAGGGTTAGGGTTAGGGTTAGGGTTAGGGTTAGGGTTAGGGTTAGGGTTAGGGTTAGGGTTAGGGTTAGGGTTAGGGTTAGGGTTAGGGTTAGGGTTAGGGTTAGGGTTAGGGTTAGGGTTAGGGTTAGGGTTAGGGTTAGGGTTAGGGTTAGGGTTAGGGTTAGGGTTAGGGTTAGGGTTAGGGTTAGGGTTAGGGTTAGGGTTAGGGTTAGGGTTAGGGTTAGGGTTAGGGTTAGGGTTAGGGTTAGGGTTAGGGTTAGGGTTAGGGTTAGGGTTAGGGTTAGGGTTAGGGTTAGGGTTAGGGTTAGGGTTAGGGTTAGGGTTAGGGTTAGGGTTAGGGTTAGGGTTAGGGTTAGGGTTAGGGTTAGGGTTAGGGTTAGGGTTAGGGTTAGGGTTAGGGTTAGGGTTAGGGTTAGGGTTAGGGTTAGGGTTAGGGTTAGGGTTAGGGTTAGGGTTAGGGTTAGGGTTAGGGTTAGGGTTAGGGTTAGGGTTAGGGTTAGGGTTAGGGTTAGGGTTAGGGTTAGGGTTAGGGTTAGGGTTAGGGTTAGGGTTAGGGTTAGGGTTAGGGTTAGGGTTAGGGTTAGGGTTAGGGTTAGGGTTAGGGTTAGGGTTAGGGTTAGGGTTAGGGTTAGGGTTAGGGTTAGGGTTAGGGTTAGGGTTAGGGTTAGGGTTAGGGTTAGGGTTAGGGTTAGGGTTAGGGTTAGGGTTAGGGTTAGGGTTAGGGTTAGGGTTAGGGTTAGGGTTAGGGTTAGGGTTAGGGTTAGGGTTAGGGTTAGGGTTAGGGTTAGGGTTAGGGTTAGGGTTAGGGTTAGGGTTAGGGTTAGGGTTAGGGTTAGGGTTAGGGTTAGGGTTAGGGTTAGGGTTAGGGTTAGGGTTAGGGTTAGGGTTAGGGTTAGGGTTAGGGTTAGGGTTAGGGTTAGGGTTAGGGTTAGGGTTAGGGTTAGGGTTAGGGTTAGGGTTAGGGTTAGGGTTAGGGTTAGGGTTAGGGTTAGGGTTAGGGTTAGGGTTAGGGTTAGGGTTAGGGTTAGGGTTAGGGTTAGGGTTAGGGTTAGGGTTAGGGTTAGGGTTAGGGTTAGGGTTAGGGTTAGGGTTAGGGTTAGGGTTAGGGTTAGGGTTAGGGTTAGGGTTAGGGTTAGGGTTAGGGTTAGGGTTAGGGTTAGGGTTAGGGTTAGGGTTAGGGTTAGGGTTAGGGTTAGGGTTAGGGTTAGGGTTAGGGTTAGGGTTAGGGTTAGGGTTAGGGTTAGGGTTAGGGTTAGGGTTAGGGTTAGGGTTAGGGTTAGGGTTAGGGTTAGGGTTAGGGTTAGGGTTAGGGTTAGGGTTAGGGTTAGGGTTAGGGTTAGGGTTAGGGTTAGGGTTAGGGTTAGGGTTAGGGTTAGGGTTAGGGTTAGGGTTAGGGTTAGGGTTAGGGTTAGGGTTAGGGTTAGGGTTAGGGTTAGGGTTAGGGTTAGGGTTAGGGTTAGGGTTAGGGTTAGGGTTAGGGTTAGGGTTAGGGTTAGGGTTAGGGTTAGGGTTAGGGTTAGGGTTAGGGTTAGGGTTAGGGTTAGGGTTAGGGTTAGGGTTAGGGTTAGGGTTAGGGTTAGGGTTAGGGTTAGGGTTAGGGTTAGGGTTAGGGTTAGGGTTAGGGTTAGGGTTAGGGTTAGGGTTAGGGTTAGGGTTAGGGTTAGGGTTAGGGTTAGGGTTAGGGTTAGGGTTAGGGTTAGGGTTAGGGTTAGGGTTAGGGTTAGGGTTAGGGTTAGGGTTAGGGTTAGGGTTAGGGTTAGGGTTAGGGTTAGGGTTAGGGTTAGGGTTAGGGTTAGGGTTAGGGTTAGGGTTAGGGTTAGGGTTAGGGTTAGGGTTAGGGTTAGGGTTAGGGTTAGGGTTAGGGTTAGGGTTAGGGTTAGGGTTAGGGTTAGGGTTAGGGTTAGGGTTAGGGTTAGGGTTAGGGTTAGGGTTAGGGTTAGGGTTAGGGTTAGGGTTAGGGTTAGGGTTAGGGTTAGGGTTAGGGTTAGGGTTAGGGTTAGGGTTAGGGTTAGGGTTAGGGTTAGGGTTAGGGTTAGGGTTAGGGTTAGGGTTAGGGTTAGGGTTAGGGTTAGGGTTAGGGTTAGGGTTAGGGTTAGGGTTAGGGTTAGGGTTAGGGTTAGGGTTAGGGTTAGGGTTAGGGTTAGGGTTAGGGTTAGGGTTAGGGTTAGGGTTAGGGTTAGGGTTAGGGTTAGGGTTAGGGTTAGGGTTAGGGTTAGGGTTAGGGTTAGGGTTAGGGTTAGGGTTAGGGTTAGGGTTAGGGTTAGGGTTAGGGTTAGGGTTAGGGTTAGGGTTAGGGTTAGGGTTAGGGTTAGGGTTAGGGTTAGGGTTAGGGTTAGGGTTAGGGTTAGGGTTAGGGTTAGGGTTAGGGTTAGGGTTAGGGTTAGGGTTAGGGTTAGGGTTAGGGTTAGGGTTAGGGTTAGGGTTAGGGTTAGGGTTAGGGTTAGGGTTAGGGTTAGGGTTAGGGTTAGGGTTAGGGTTAGGGTTAGGGTTAGGGTTAGGGTTAGGGTTAGGGTTAGGGTTAGGGTTAGGGTTAGGGTTAGGGTTAGGGTTAGGGTTAGGGTTAGGGTTAGGGTTAGGGTTAGGGTTAGGGTTAGGGTTAGGGTTAGGGTTAGGGTTAGGGTTAGGGTTAGGGTTAGGGTTAGGGTTAGGGTTAGGGTTAGGGTTAGGGTTAGGGTTAGGGTTAGGGTTAGGGTTAGGGTTAGGGTTAGGGTTAGGGTTAGGGTTAGGGTTAGGGTTAGGGTTAGGGTTAGGGTTAGGGTTAGGGTTAGGGTTAGGGTTAGGGTTAGGGTTAGGGTTAGGGTTAGGGTTAGGGTTAGGGTTAGGGTTAGGGTTAGGGTTAGGGTTAGGGTTAGGGTTAGGGTTAGGGTTAGGGTTAGGGTTAGGGTTAGGGTTAGGGTTAGGGTTAGGGTTAGGGTTAGGGTTAGGGTTAGGGTTAGGGTTAGGGTTAGGGTTAGGGTTAGGGTTAGGGTTAGGGTTAGGGTTAGGGTTAGGGTTAGGGTTAGGGTTAGGGTTAGGGTTAGGGTTAGGGTTAGGGTTAGGGTTAGGGTTAGGGTTAGGGTTAGGGTTAGGGTTAGGGTTAGGGTTAGGGTTAGGGTTAGGGTTAGGGTTAGGGTTAGGGTTAGGGTTAGGGTTAGGGTTAGGGTTAGGGTTAGGGTTAGGGTTAGGGTTAGGGTTAGGGTTAGGGTTAGGGTTAGGGTTAGGGTTAGGGTTAGGGTTAGGGTTAGGGTTAGGGTTAGGGTTAGGGTTAGGGTTAGGGTTAGGGTTAGGGTTAGGGTTAGGGTTAGGGTTAGGGTTAGGGTTAGGGTTAGGGTTAGGGTTAGGGTTAGGGTTAGGGTTAGGGTTAGGGTTAGGGTTAGGGTTAGGGTTAGGGTTAGGGTTAGGGTTAGGGTTAGGGTTAGGGTTAGGGTTAGGGTTAGGGTTAGGGTTAGGGTTAGGGTTAGGGTTAGGGTTAGGGTTAGGGTTAGGGTTAGGGTTAGGGTTAGGGTTAGGGTTAGGGTTAGGGTTAGGGTTAGGGTTAGGGTTAGGGTTAGGGTTAGGGTTAGGGTTAGGGTTAGGGTTAGGGTTAGGGTTAGGGTTAGGGTTAGGGTTAGGGTTAGGGTTAGGGTTAGGGTTAGGGTTAGGGTTAGGGTTAGGGTTAGGGTTAGGGTTAGGGTTAGGGTTAGGGTTAGGGTTAGGGTTAGGGTTAGGGTTAGGGTTAGGGTTAGGGTTAGGGTTAGGGTTAGGGTTAGGGTTAGGGTTAGGGTTAGGGTTAGGGTTAGGGTTAGGGTTAGGGTTAGGGTTAGGGTTAGGGTTAGGGTTAGGGTTAGGGTTAGGGTTAGGGTTAGGGTTAGGGTTAGGGTTAGGGTTAGGGTTAGGGTTAGGGTTAGGGTTAGGGTTAGGGTTAGGGTTAGGGTTAGGGTTAGGGTTAGGGTTAGGGTTAGGGTTAGGGTTAGGGTTAGGGTTAGGGTTAGGGTTAGGGTTAGGGTTAGGGTTAGGGTTAGGGTTAGGGTTAGGGTTAGGGTTAGGGTTAGGGTTAGGGTTAGGGTTAGGGTTAGGGTTAGGGTTAGGGTTAGGGTTAGGGTTAGGGTTAGGGTTAGGGTTAGGGTTAGGGTTAGGGTTAGGGTTAGGGTTAGGGTTAGGGTTAGGGTTAGGGTTAGGGTTAGGGTTAGGGTTAGGGTTAGGGTTAGGGTTAGGGTTAGGGTTAGGGTTAGGGTTAGGGTTAGGGTTAGGGTTAGGGTTAGGGTTAGGGTTAGGGTTAGGGTTAGGGTTAGGGTTAGGGTTAGGGTTAGGGTTAGGGTTAGGGTTAGGGTTAGGGTTAGGGTTAGGGTTAGGGTTAGGGTTAGGGTTAGGGTTAGGGTTAGGGTTAGGGTTAGGGTTAGGGTTAGGGTTAGGGTTAGGGTTAGGGTTAGGGTTAGGGTTAGGGTTAGGGTTAGGGTTAGGGTTAGGGTTAGGGTTAGGGTTAGGGTTAGGGTTAGGGTTAGGGTTAGGGTTAGGGTTAGGGTTAGGGTTAGGGTTAGGGTTAGGGTTAGGGTTAGGGTTAGGGTTAGGGTTAGGGTTAGGGTTAGGGTTAGGGTTAGGGTTAGGGTTAGGGTTAGGGTTAGGGTTAGGGTTAGGGTTAGGGTTAGGGTTAGGGTTAGGGTTAGGGTTAGGGTTAGGGTTAGGGTTAGGGTTAGGGTTAGGGTTAGGGTTAGGGTTAGGGTTAGGGTTAGGGTTAGGGTTAGGGTTAGGGTTAGGGTTAGGGTTAGGGTTAGGGTTAGGGTTAGGGTTAGGGTTAGGGTTAGGGTTAGGGTTAGGGTTAGGGTTAGGGTTAGGGTTAGGGTTAGGGTTAGGGTTAGGGTTAGGGTTAGGGTTAGGGTTAGGGTTAGGGTTAGGGTTAGGGTTAGGGTTAGGGTTAGGGTTAGGGTTAGGGTTAGGGTTAGGGTTAGGGTTAGGGTTAGGGTTAGGGTTAGGGTTAGGGTTAGGGTTAGGGTTAGGGTTAGGGTTAGGGTTAGGGTTAGGGTTAGGGTTAGGGTTAGGGTTAGGGTTAGGGTTAGGGTTAGGGTTAGGGTTAGGGTTAGGGTTAGGGTTAGGGTTAGGGTTAGGGTTAGGGTTAGGGTTAGGGTTAGGGTTAGGGTTAGGGTTAGGGTTAGGGTTAGGGTTAGGGTTAGGGTTAGGGTTAGGGTTAGGGTTAGGGTTAGGGTTAGGGTTAGGGTTAGGGTTAGGGTTAGGGTTAGGGTTAGGGTTAGGGTTAGGGTTAGGGTTAGGGTTAGGGTTAGGGTTAGGGTTAGGGTTAGGGTTAGGGTTAGGGTTAGGGTTAGGGTTAGGGTTAGGGTTAGGGTTAGGGTTAGGGTTAGGGTTAGGGTTAGGGTTAGGGTTAGGGTTAGGGTTAGGGTTAGGGTTAGGGTTAGGGTTAGGGTTAGGGTTAGGGTTAGGGTTAGGGTTAGGGTTAGGGTTAGGGTTAGGGTTAGGGTTAGGGTTAGGGTTAGGGTTAGGGTTAGGGTTAGGGTTAGGGTTAGGGTTAGGGTTAGGGTTAGGGTTAGGGTTAGGGTTAGGGTTAGGGTTAGGGTTAGGGTTAGGGTTAGGGTTAGGGTTAGGGTTAGGGTTAGGGTTAGGGTTAGGGTTAGGGTTAGGGTTAGGGTTAGGGTTAGGGTTAGGGTTAGGGTTAGGGTTAGGGTTAGGGTTAGGGTTAGGGTTAGGGTTAGGGTTAGGGTTAGGGTTAGGGTTAGGGTTAGGGTTAGGGTTAGGGTTAGGGTTAGGGTTAGGGTTAGGGTTAGGGTTAGGGTTAGGGTTAGGGTTAGGGTTAGGGTTAGGGTTAGGGTTAGGGTTAGGGTTAGGGTTAGGGTTAGGGTTAGGGTTAGGGTTAGGGTTAGGGTTAGGGTTAGGGTTAGGGTTAGGGTTAGGGTTAGGGTTAGGGTTAGGGTTAGGGTTAGGGTTAGGGTTAGGGTTAGGGTTAGGGTTAGGGTTAGGGTTAGGGTTAGGGTTAGGGTTAGGGTTAGGGTTAGGGTTAGGGTTAGGGTTAGGGTTAGGGTTAGGGTTAGGGTTAGGGTTAGGGTTAGGGTTAGGGTTAGGGTTAGGGTTAGGGTTAGGGTTAGGGTTAGGGTTAGGGTTAGGGTTAGGGTTAGGGTTAGGGTTAGGGTTAGGGTTAGGGTTAGGGTTAGGGTTAGGGTTAGGGTTAGGGTTAGGGTTAGGGTTAGGGTTAGGGTTAGGGTTAGGGTTAGGGTTAGGGTTAGGGTTAGGGTTAGGGTTAGGGTTAGGGTTAGGGTTAGGGTTAGGGTTAGGGTTAGGGTTAGGGTTAGGGTTAGGGTTAGGGTTAGGGTTAGGGTTAGGGTTAGGGTTAGGGTTAGGGTTAGGGTTAGGGTTAGGGTTAGGGTTAGGGTTAGGGTTAGGGTTAGGGTTAGGGTTAGGGTTAGGGTTAGGGTTAGGGTTAGGGTTAGGGTTAGGGTTAGGGTTAGGGTTAGGGTTAGGGTTAGGGTTAGGGTTAGGGTTAGGGTTAGGGTTAGGGTTAGGGTTAGGGTTAGGGTTAGGGTTAGGGTTAGGGTTAGGGTTAGGGTTAGGGTTAGGGTTAGGGTTAGGGTTAGGGTTAGGGTTAGGGTTAGGGTTAGGGTTAGGGTTAGGGTTAGGGTTAGGGTTAGGGTTAGGGTTAGGGTTAGGGTTAGGGTTAGGGTTAGGGTTAGGGTTAGGGTTAGGGTTAGGGTTAGGGTTAGGGTTAGGGTTAGGGTTAGGGTTAGGGTTAGGGTTAGGGTTAGGGTTAGGGTTAGGGTTAGGGTTAGGGTTAGGGTTAGGGTTAGGGTTAGGGTTAGGGTTAGGGTTAGGGTTAGGGTTAGGGTTAGGGTTAGGGTTAGGGTTAGGGTTAGGGTTAGGGTTAGGGTTAGGGTTAGGGTTAGGGTTAGGGTTAGGGTTAGGGTTAGGGTTAGGGTTAGGGTTAGGGTTAGGGTTAGGGTTAGGGTTAGGGTTAGGGTTAGGGT
The DNA here is from genome assembly GCF_053455715.1 of Rhinoraja longicauda. Classification (NCBI taxonomy): domain Eukaryota; kingdom Metazoa; phylum Chordata; class Chondrichthyes; order Rajiformes; family Arhynchobatidae; genus Rhinoraja; species Rhinoraja longicauda. The sequence goes on along the minus strand of NW_027601531.1, from coordinate 4,135 downwards.
TAGGGTTAGGGTTAGGGTTAGGGTTAGGGTTAGGGTTAGGGTTAGGGTTAGGGTTAGGGTTAGGGTTAGGGTTAGGGTTAGGGTTAGGGTTAGGGTTAGGGTTAGGGTTAGGGTTAGGGTTAGGGTTAGGGTTAGGGTTAGGGTTAGGGTTAGGGTTAGGGTTAGGGTTAGGGTTAGGGTTAGGGTTAGGGTTAGGGTTAGGGTTAGGGTTAGGGTTAGGGTTAGGGTTAGGGTTAGGGTTAGGGTTAGGGTTAGGGTTAGGGTTAGGGTTAGGGTTAGGGTTAGGGTTAGGGTTAGGGTTAGGGTTAGGGTTAGGGTTAGGGTTAGGGTTAGGGTTAGGGTTAGGGTTAGGGTTAGGGTTAGGGTTAGGGTTAGGGTTAGGGTTAGGGTTAGGGTTAGGGTTAGGGTTAGGGTTAGGGTTAGGGTTAGGGTTAGGGTTAGGGTTAGGGTTAGGGTTAGGGTTAGGGTTAGGGTTAGGGTTAGGGTTAGGGTTAGGGTTAGGGTTAGGGTTAGGGTTAGGGTTAGGGTTAGGGTTAGGGTTAGGGTTAGGGTTAGGGTTAGGGTTAGGGTTAGGGTTAGGGTTAGGGTTAGGGTTAGGGTTAGGGTTAGGGTTAGGGTTAGGGTTAGGGTTAGGGTTAGGGTTAGGGTTAGGGTTAGGGTTAGGGTTAGGGTTAGGGTTAGGGTTAGGGTTAGGGTTAGGGTTAGGGTTAGGGTTAGGGTTAGGGTTAGGGTTAGGGTTAGGGTTAGGGTTAGGGTTAGGGTTAGGGTTAGGGTTAGGGTTAGGGTTAGGGTTAGGGTTAGGGTTAGGGTTAGGGTTAGGGTTAGGGTTAGGGTTAGGGTTAGGGTTAGGGTTAGGGTTAGGGTTAGGGTTAGGGTTAGGGTTAGGGTTAGGGTTAGGGTTAGGGTTAGGGTTAGGGTTAGGGTTAGGGTTAGGGTTAGGGTTAGGGTTAGGGTTAGGGTTAGGGTTAGGGTTAGGGTTAGGGTTAGGGTTAGGGTTAGGGTTAGGGTTAGGGTTAGGGTTAGGGTTAGGGTTAGGGTTAGGGTTAGGGTTAGGGTTAGGGTTAGGGTTAGGGTTAGGGTTAGGGTTAGGGTTAGGGTTAGGGTTAGGGTTAGGGTTAGGGTTAGGGTTAGGGTTAGGGTTAGGGTTAGGGTTAGGGTTAGGGTTAGGGTTAGGGTTAGGGTTAGGGTTAGGGTTAGGGTTAGGGTTAGGGTTAGGGTTAGGGTTAGGGTTAGGGTTAGGGTTAGGGTTAGGGTTAGGGTTAGGGTTAGGGTTAGGGTTAGGGTTAGGGTTAGGGTTAGGGTTAGGGTTAGGGTTAGGGTTAGGGTTAGGGTTAGGGTTAGGGTTAGGGTTAGGGTTAGGGTTAGGGTTAGGGTTAGGGTTAGGGTTAGGGTTAGGGTTAGGGTTAGGGTTAGGGTTAGGGTTAGGGTTAGGGTTAGGGTTAGGGTTAGGGTTAGGGTTAGGGTTAGGGTTAGGGTTAGGGTTAGGGTTAGGGTTAGGGTTAGGGTTAGGGTTAGGGTTAGGGTTAGGGTTAGGGTTAGGGTTAGGGTTAGGGTTAGGGTTAGGGTTAGGGTTAGGGTTAGGGTTAGGGTTAGGGTTAGGGTTAGGGTTAGGGTTAGGGTTAGGGTTAGGGTTAGGGTTAGGGTTAGGGTTAGGGTTAGGGTTAGGGTTAGGGTTAGGGTTAGGGTTAGGGTTAGGGTTAGGGTTAGGGTTAGGGTTAGGGTTAGGGTTAGGGTTAGGGTTAGGGTTAGGGTTAGGGTTAGGGTTAGGGTTAGGGTTAGGGTTAGGGTTAGGGTTAGGGTTAGGGTTAGGGTTAGGGTTAGGGTTAGGGTTAGGGTTAGGGTTAGGGTTAGGGTTAGGGTTAGGGTTAGGGTTAGGGTTAGGGTTAGGGTTAGGGTTAGGGTTAGGGTTAGGGTTAGGGTTAGGGTTAGGGTTAGGGTTAGGGTTAGGGTTAGGGTTAGGGTTAGGGTTAGGGTTAGGGTTAGGGTTAGGGTTAGGGTTAGGGTTAGGGTTAGGGTTAGGGTTAGGGTTAGGGTTAGGGTTAGGGTTAGGGTTAGGGTTAGGGTTAGGGTTAGGGTTAGGGTTAGGGTTAGGGTTAGGGTTAGGGTTAGGGTTAGGGTTAGGGTTAGGGTTAGGGTTAGGGTTAGGGTTAGGGTTAGGGTTAGGGTTAGGGTTAGGGTTAGGGTTAGGGTTAGGGTTAGGGTTAGGGTTAGGGTTAGGGTTAGGGTTAGGGTTAGGGTTAGGGTTAGGGTTAGGGTTAGGGTTAGGGTTAGGGTTAGGGTTAGGGTTAGGGTTAGGGTTAGGGTTAGGGTTAGGGTTAGGGTTAGGGTTAGGGTTAGGGTTAGGGTTAGGGTTAGGGTTAGGGTTAGGGTTAGGGTTAGGGTTAGGGTTAGGGTTAGGGTTAGGGTTAGGGTTAGGGTTAGGGTTAGGGTTAGGGTTAGGGTTAGGGTTAGGGTTAGGGTTAGGGTTAGGGTTAGGGTTAGGGTTAGGGTTAGGGTTAGGGTTAGGGTTAGGGTTAGGGTTAGGGTTAGGGTTAGGGTTAGGGTTAGGGTTAGGGTTAGGGTTAGGGTTAGGGTTAGGGTTAGGGTTAGGGTTAGGGTTAGGGTTAGGGTTAGGGTTAGGGTTAGGGTTAGGGTTAGGGTTAGGGTTAGGGTTAGGGTTAGGGTTAGGGTTAGGGTTAGGGTTAGGGTTAGGGTTAGGGTTAGGGTTAGGGTTAGGGTTAGGGTTAGGGTTAGGGTTAGGGTTAGGGTTAGGGTTAGGGTTAGGGTTAGGGTTAGGGTTAGGGTTAGGGTTAGGGTTAGGGTTAGGGTTAGGGTTAGGGTTAGGGTTAGGGTTAGGGTTAGGGTTAGGGTTAGGGTTAGGGTTAGGGTTAGGGTTAGGGTTAGGGTTAGGGTTAGGGTTAGGGTTAGGGTTAGGGTTAGGGTTAGGGTTAGGGTTAGGGTTAGGGTTAGGGTTAGGGTTAGGGTTAGGGTTAGGGTTAGGGTTAGGGTTAGGGTTAGGGTTAGGGTTAGGGTTAGGGTTAGGGTTAGGGTTAGGGTTAGGGTTAGGGTTAGGGTTAGGGTTAGGGTTAGGGTTAGGGTTAGGGTTAGGGTTAGGGTTAGGGTTAGGGTTAGGGTTAGGGTTAGGGTTAGGGTTAGGGTTAGGGTTAGGGTTAGGGTTAGGGTTAGGGTTAGGGTTAGGGTTAGGGTTAGGGTTAGGGTTAGGGTTAGGGTTAGGGTTAGGGTTAGGGTTAGGGTTAGGGTTAGGGTTAGGGTTAGGGTTAGGGTTAGGGTTAGGGTTAGGGTTAGGGTTAGGGTTAGGGTTAGGGTTAGGGTTAGGGTTAGGGTTAGGGTTAGGGTTAGGGTTAGGGTTAGGGTTAGGGTTAGGGTTAGGGTTAGGGTTAGGGTTAGGGTTAGGGTTAGGGTTAGGGTTAGGGTTAGGGTTAGGGTTAGGGTTAGGGTTAGGGTTAGGGTTAGGGTTAGGGTTAGGGTTAGGGTTAGGGTTAGGGTTAGGGTTAGGTTAGGGTTAGGGTTAGGGTTAGGGTTAGGGTTAGGGTTAGGGTTAGGGTTAGGGTAGGTTAGGGTTTAGGGTTAGGGTTAGGGTTAGGGTTAGGGTTAGGGTTTAGGGTTAGGGTTAGGGTTAGGGTTAGGGTTAGGGTTAGGGTTAGGGTTAGGGTTAGGGGGTTAGGGTTAGGGTTAGGGTTAGGGTAGGGTTAGGGTTAGGGTTAGGGTTAGGGTTAGGGTTAGGGTTAGGGTTAGGGTTAGGGTTAGGGTTAGGGTAGGGTTAGGGTTAGGGTTAGGGTTAGGGTTAGGGTTAGGGTTAGGGTTAGGGTTAGGTAGGGTAGGGTTAGTGGTTGGGTTAGGGTAGGGTTAGGGTTAGGGGTTAGGGTTAGGGTTAGGGTTTAGGGTTAGGGTTAGGGTTAGGGTAGGGTTAGGGTTAGGGTTAGGTTAGGGGTAGGGTTAGGGTTAGGGTTAGTTGGGTTAGGGTTAGGGTTAGGGTTAGGGTTAGGGGTAGGGTTAGGGTTAGGGTTAGGGTTAGGGTTAGGGTTAGGGTTTAGGGTTAGGGTTAGGTTAGGGTTAGGGTTAGGGTTAGGGTTAGGGTTAGGGTTAGGGGTTAGTGGTTAGGGCGTTCTAGGGTTAGGGTTAGGGTTAGGTTTAG